>NW_015505859.1:1102330-1138829 GCF_001515645.1 Sinocyclocheilus grahami
TTTAAAAAAAAAAAAAAAAAAGTTGGAATCCATTTTTTTAATTTGTCCAGATTTTCTCTTTTAATCAGGTGCTCAACTACTAGACGACACAGAATACACACATTGCTACCTCCACTATTTGTACAGTCATAGAGGGAGACATGAGAGACGTCCACCCCCACCTTAGGCCCGCTGTATTAGACAAATCACTTTCAGCTTGCAAACTGTGAATGTACTGCTAGTGCTTTTCAATCACATCTCCATCATCGAGCGTTAATAACCTACTGTTCTCATACTAACAGAGCCGAATCTCATTGTAATAGAGAGGAGACTTGTGTGGAGTTTGGAATCATATAGGACCCATATTGAGTGGATCATTTAGATCGCCATATCTCTGATATGTCCAGCCATGTTCAATTATTTATTGTTATTCTGATTATTATTGCAATATTTTTCCCCCAGTTCTTTTACGACACAAATTCACGGTAAGCATTAGAACAGTATTTCACCGATTTTTTAAATATGGGGCAAAACATTATTTTTTATTTTTTTATAAATGTGTATAAATGCTGTTTTTTCCCAACTTTTTGTTCATCAAAGAATCCTGAAAAAAAAGTCATGGTTTCTACAAAAAAATTACACTGCATTGTTTTTAACAGTGAGCAATACCTTTTAAAATATATTTAAATAGAAAATGTTATTTTAAATAGTAATATTTCACAGTTTTTTATATTACATTACAGTTTATATATACATATGCATAATTTGCCACCTCCACCATAAAGATAGCAATAAAAATGTTTTGGATTTTTACATAATTTCCCATTAGAATATTGAAGTCCTATTACTATTAGCAAGCTATTAACCTATTAGCAACACTAGAAAAACAGTGGCTACCGCAATTAATACTTGTATGATTATGATCGTGTGATATTTTCTTCATTCTTAAAGTTGAATGCTAAATTTGCCAGTATTTATGAAAAATATTTGACATTAGTCATGCCATTTTTATAAATATTGACAAATCTAGCAAATTTATACACATTTTGTATCTGACAGTGTTGAACTGTGAAGGAGTCCTATGTGATTTATGAATAGCAACCAGAAAACGTACAAGTTTATACAAAATAATTCTTAGATGCATAAACTTTTGTGTTCTTTATGTCCTGTTTTGCCCCATTATTTAAGAATCAGTGATTTCGAAGTTTTTAAATACGTTGTTAAATTACAAGTCTGAAAGAATAGAAAATACATTTTTTTATTTTTGTGAATGTTCACTGCTCCATTTAGTGAACATCTGTCATATTCATCCGAGTCCCCCCTCATGAGTTCTAGAGGACTGTAAAATGTCACGCTCTCCAATAAATGGATAAACTGCAGTCAGGACTACCTTGTTATACCATTTTTGCACTAATGCCTGTTCTCTGGTGACTGTAAAAAGAAAAAGGAAAGAAAAATCATCCGAATGGATGTTCTGTTTATAATGAACATATTTCATATGAAATACTGATAGTCCATGAAATGTCTTCCCTAAACATGATGGATTTCTTATGGTTCTCAATAACATTGTTCCTTATTGTGACATTATGTCATTCTGTAAGAGATGGCCTATCTGTCAAGCTGAGTATAAAACCTACAAAAGGGATTTTCTTTGGTAAAGTCTATAATATTTCAAAAAGAAATTCCCTGTTTGTGTAGTTGTGCTGTTAAATGTTTTAGTGTACTAAATCCCTTCCTTGGGGGATTGTGTAACTTTTTAAGACAATAAAATAACATGACATGTTTAATTTAACTGTGTGATCTCTGTTGAGGTCAATGCCATGGCCTTGGTTGTCATGGAAATTGCAAAGCTTGAAGAGTAATTTTCACATCGAGGTAAACTACCACAAATAACCACTAGACCATCCAAAAAAATTCAAAGCATCGAGCTTGGATGAAAAGTATTTTCCTTTTCATTAAGGCATACTGTACATTTTAGCAGTAAACAAAAGTTGAATAATTATATATTTTATGATTTTCTTTTCGATGCTTTTTGCTTAATTTCTTCATCTAAAACACCAAGACAACCCAAACATGTGACAAACGAAGTTCCACTTTTAACATTGGCAAATCCAGTGTGTCAAAACAAATCGGAAACCTCCAAGGTTAACCATAGTTCTCTTGCTTCATTTACGGTTGCTTTCTTCCTGGGTTTCATGCAGTTTAAAGTGCCTAAAATTTGAGACTAGTATAAGCCTTTTCTAAATGAATATTGCTCAATTATTGAACTTGCAAAAACTTGACTGTTATTAAAGCATAAAGTACAACGAAGACATTTGGAAATGTATTCAGCAATACAGCTTTATAATGCATTGGGGATTTGAACAGTAACAACACAGCGGCTGAGAAATTCATCTTTTCTGCCACAACACAAACCTCAAACAAATCTTCCACTGTGCGTTTGGAAGAAGCATCAGCAAGTTTTTCCCATGCAGCAAAATATGTTCAAAAATGAGGAAGATGTGCGGGTAAAAACCCACACTTGCATTAACGGAATGATCAGAATATACTGTGGAAATTCATAGTTTGCAAAATCTAGTTTCCAAGACCAGCAGCTCAAAACTCAGTAAAATGCTAATCAGGGTTAAAAGCAAATATGACACAGGCTCAACTCATTGTTTTGGAATTAAATTAACAATTAGATAAAACACAGAATAACAAAACGAATTAGAGTAAAACACAAAGTAATTAACTAAATTACCTAGTTTAAAATCACTATAACACATATGTTATGTTTGTATCAGTAACACGGTAAACTGTCCTGTTATCTTGTACCTATTTGCTATTTGGTAAACTGCTGTGTCCATAACTTTACGTGGATCTAAGGTAATGACATCAAATTCAGCTCTTCTGAACAGAACAGATTTTTAGCATGCATGTAACAGCAAAAGGACTGATAACTAAAGTACATGACCTCAAGAGAAATACTTCACAATACCTGAACTACAGAGAATTATGTGCTTATATAGATGAAATATGTGCAGAATGTTGTGTTCACAGATCACATGATGACTGAAACAGAGTGAACTCTGTACACAATCATCACATGTTCATGACTGAGCTGTTTTCAAATGTTTTGTATCCACGTTTGCTTGCTTGCTTTCTGTGTGTGTGTGTGTGTGTGTGTGTGTCTAATTCACAATTGCAGATGAGCACATCTTGTTGATTCCGCACAGTCTGGATCCTCTGTACAGGTAATAGTAACCCTATATGAGAATTAGAGGAGGAAAAAACATTTCTGATTAGCAGAGATAAGATACAAACAGTCTACAAACACCTACATGTCAGTTATGAGCAGGACCAAATGTTTTTTAAGAATTTTTCTGTGCTGATTTTGAAAATCTATATCTATACATAAATCTATACATACAAGTAATCTTAAACTCTAATTGCAAATAACACATTTTTAATAATAAAACGTTATTTTTATAGAACTTTTCATAAATGCAGCTCAAAGTGCTTCATGGGGTAAAATTCTAACAAAAAATCTAATTTAACATTTCAAACAATATCAATGAATACTGATATCAATCAAACTATGTTAAAACATCAGTTAGGTTACAAGTTTGACTCTCTAACTATTAGGGTTGGGCCGATAGACGATGGATCGTTCATCGCCGATGGCTGATAGGCATCACGATGTTGAGCCGGCATCGTGATTCTCCCCCCATACCCCCCGCAATCCGCCGCATCCCAATACCGTTTTCTTAAAGAAAATGACGTGTATACAGAACCCCTAAAGGGAATAAATACGAGATGGGAGGAAAATATATACTTTAATACTTTCTCTCTCAGTTATATCATTGGGTAATTATACTGTATATAATTTGCGGGCATCAGGGAGCCGCTATTATGCCTGGCATTGAAACTGCTTTTGAATGCACGATCGCTTTTTAGTTTCACTTTCACTTTCGAGATTCACGATCGCACGTACTTTATTTATACTATGGAGCGGCAGTACTTACCGCACATTTTACAAGATTAGATATTTGTCAGTGGTGCTTAGAATCTGCAAATCATTCGACATCGTCCTCATTCATCTCTCCTTACTCTGTTTATGTGGTAAGTGAAATTTTATGTATTGTAATGCAATAGGCTACCGCTAGCAATCGTTATTTGCTTTCCGTGCCTTTATGAATACGGATTCACGCTTCGCCCAACCCTACTAACTATGCCCCCTGTGGCCTGTGTAGCAGAGACGCAAGCAGAAAATATTGTATTTGCACATTGTTGAGGTGATTTTTCATACCTGCTCTCCATAGTCCTCTCCCCAGCTGTTCTTGATAGCCCAGAATGGAATGCCATTACCTGCACACAAAAGCAGAAAAATATACTCAACATCTCTACACAACTCTGTTGACTGATTCTATATAGCTGTACATGTATATCCAAAGTATTCAGAAACTTTGTTTTGCAAAGCCTTGCTGTTGCAACACTTGAAGTTCACATCTGTACCAGTACAAACCATTGAACTCAATATAACTCACGCTGTCCGAATCCCACAAGCAGCACAGCATGATCAATCATCCAGGGGTTGCAGAAGATCTTCAGAGGATGAGACACTCCCTTTCTGTAGAACTAAAGACAGCAAAAAATTTATAACCAAGACAGTATTTTAGTTCTTGTAGGACCAGACATATATGCTACTTTTGCCTACTTTAGCACTAGAAACTTGTGGCTTTTATTTTTTTTAGTTTTGCCCTGAACATTATAGGGCAATATATTTACATATTTATGCATGCTA
Source organism: Sinocyclocheilus grahami (assembly GCF_001515645.1). Classification (NCBI taxonomy): domain Eukaryota; kingdom Metazoa; phylum Chordata; class Actinopteri; order Cypriniformes; family Cyprinidae; genus Sinocyclocheilus; species Sinocyclocheilus grahami. Next base: position 1,107,093 of record NW_015505859.1, read on the forward strand.
ATGGTATATTTTTCCAGTGAAGCAGCTCCATGGTGTATTTGTGTTACCGCTTACCTGCATGGCGAAAGCATTGAGGGCAGCAGACACCGGACCGTTCTCAGCCAGCCAAGCAGCAATCTCTACGAGGCAATAACAATCAAGATATTCAGATTAAAAGAAAGACTGTAAACATACACTACCATATAAAAATTTGGGGTCCGTAATAATGAATTTTATTTTCTTTATTCGCTTATGTTTAAAAAAAATAATAAAAATTCCGCAAGGATGCATCAAAATGATCAAAAGTTTAAAAAAAAATAAAAAGTGACAGTTTTACTGTAACAAAAAAAATCTTTCAAACAGATGCTGTTCTTTTGATTTTTGTATTCATCAACACTGATAATAATTAAAAGAAAATGTTTCATGAGCAGCAAATCATCATATTAGAATGATTTCTGAATGATCGTGTGACTCTGAGACTGGAATAATGATCCTAAAAATTTAGCTTTGCATCACAGGAATGAATTGCATTTTAAAATATATTCAAAGAAAGAACATGGTTATTTTAAATTGTGATTATATTTTGCATAATTACTGTTCTTCCTGTAATTTTTGATTAAACGCTGTAAATGCAGCCTTGGTGAGTAACATTGAAAAAATCTTTTTGAACACAGGTGTATTTCCATTTAACACACTGGGTGTTCTGTAATTATCAACGGTATATTACCATTTAAGTAAGATTATCTTATAGTTCATATTTTTCTTCAAATGTTCTGATATAAATATGTGAGATTTTTAATTTCCTGCTTTAATTTGATCTAGTGCTGGTATTTCCATCATCAGTGTTGTTTTAAGGTGTTTTTATTGACACATCTCTAGTTCCTCATCTCTCTCACTCACCGTTTTCACTGTCAGGCAGCTCAACAGAGCTGTTAATGTAGGCAGACACCTTCCCTGAAGAGAAATCACAGCTCTGCTTGTGTCCTGTGTAGCTGTAGTCTGTTTCGGTCTCAAGACCTCCTTTACAGAAGAAAGAAAGAAGCACATTTATATGGGACACGTTTACTCGTACAGATTCCCTATGGGTAGTTTGATTGAAATTGCCTTCTAGGGAATGTTATTTCTTACCAAGCTTCTCAATGGCTTCGTAAGCGTTAGACGGCAGACCACCTCCACATGCTTGGTCCAGTTTATCACAGTCCACTAGTTCTGTGATGAAAAGAGGTGAGCAAACAAATACATTTTCACTGAATTCACATTGAGTATGTTATGTTATTGCAATAATTCCTGTTTTATCTCATGTCATTAAAGGTGTTTGCTAAGGCAAGGCATTAATCAGGCACCACTAGGGTCGGTAAGATTTTTTAAAATGTTTTTGAAATAGGTCTCTTAAGCTCACCAAGGCTGCATTTGATCAAAAATACAGTAAAACAAATTGTAAAATGTAATTTATTCCTGTGATGCAAATATGAACTTTCAGCATCATTACTCCGTTTTAATGTGACATGATCCTTCCGAGATCATTCTAATATGCTGATTTGATTCTCAAGAAATATTTATTATTATTATCAATGTTGAAAACTTGCTATATTTTTGAATAAACTGTTACATTTTTTTCAGGATTCTTTGGTGAGTAGAAAGTTCAAAATAATAGCATTCATTTGAAATCTTTTGTCATTATAAATATATTTTCTGTCATTTATAGTATTAATTTCTTAAACGGTAGTGTAGTTTATATTTACCTTGTTCAGAGAGGGAAAGAAGTTGTCCGGTTTTCTTGAACCACTGTCCCTCAATGTTTTCAGTCACAGAAAATGCCCAACAGGAGCCACACATGCCCTGCAACAGACAGTCAGTTACACTTTTCATTTAAAGTGAAATTGAATCACTGAATCACTCTTTATTAAGCTAATCTGTGCCATCATACCTGATTCTTCACAGGACTGACCGCCCCGTGGTCCCTCCAGTCCCAGCTGTCAGGAGCAGCCTTACTAGCCAGAGTCGCTGGCTTCATCTCCTTCTTCAAGCTCCACTGACTCAGCATTGGGTTCAGGTACATCATTCTGAACTCATCCTCTAAAAACAGAGGATGGGATTAGCTGTATCAATATGATCTTATAAACGATACATGTTAGACTGGTCTCAAGTGTTACAAACGTAGTTACAGCGTCTTTGAATTATGTAATAACTATTGTTAAATCACAAGCATTAATAATGCTCATTTTGGCCTGGGTTGTTACTTTTGACCGCCGAGTCATCACAAATTTTTGCACATTTCACTAACTGAGTAATCAACATTAATCAACAAATCCATAAACATACCTGTGAGGTCACTGAACTTGGTGAGCCCGTACTCAGCTGACCCCTGTTCCAGAGATTGCAACGTTTGTGCCGTTTTCATATTCTCCTGGAAAATGCGCAAACGCTTCTCTGCCTCTGTGGAGTTTAATGGATCAGTGCTTAAAGAAGGGATTTTTATTGAGTATGTGCATTACAAATAGCCATTAACTGACATACTAGTATAGAAAAATAATATGGTAACAGTTTACATTACACACATATTGCACATGACAGGTAATATATATTCATATATTTGTATACTTAAGTACCTGAGAAATTACACTGTAAAATGTACAGCAATGTAAAGATGTGACAAATTCATAGTAATGTTAAGTATGTTCTGTGTTTTACCTTCTTGGGAGCTGTATGTTCGATTGTATGTGATCATAAAGTTCTTAAACTGGGTCAAAAGCTCCACAGTTTCCTGAAAACAGTCAAAATTCATGAAAAGCTCATAAATATTTAACCCTGTAATGCCCGACATGAAAATAATGGTTAGAAAAATCTAATCTGAAATGGAACCGTTTATTGAGCCTTTAGACAAAATATAAAAAAGATCCGTAAAAAGTTTGCATATGTGTTTTTGTTGAGTATCATATTTGATACATCAGGCTTTTATATGGCTCATCTAGTATAATAACAAGAATATCAAGCTCATACGTGAGGAGGAACAAAACTATTTCTCAAAAGCCAATATTATATTTGGTACTCATATTTTAACATGCTTTTTCTAAAGTGATGTATGGACAATCAAGTAAATCTAAGTTGCTTCAGTTCAGTAAATGTTCATCTTGTAATATTGCTAACAATATAAAAGTTATTTTTATTGCTTTATAAAAAATTAGTAAAGATTTCACAGCAAAAACACACATGAACCATGACCTGAAAATGGACATTTTTAGAATTATACTGAAAGGACTTTTAGGTTTAAACTATTAGCCAGACGACAGATAGCATGTAGTAGATTATGTACATTAGGTTTTCAGCAAGGTTGTGATTCAGTTGGCTTTTTAGGGTTAATTGACTTTATGGGGTTAATTGCAAATATTTGTGTACACTGCATACTTATCCATACCTTCATAGGTTTGCCATGGGTTAGGGGTACGGCTGCAACCTTTCTGAGCTCCTTGGAAACTAAGACATGAAAAATATCAAGGTAACTACATATGCATGTTGGGTAGAAAACAATTAAAAGTGGATGTATGACCAAAATCACTTTATATCCTCTCCTAAAACATCATGATAAGTATGCATGTTTTACACCACAGCAGTATATCAGATGTTCTAGATGATTTGGATTACATGAAGCTGACAGATGTGCCATCTGTCCCAGGCTACTGACCCGCAGGCTGGCATTTCTGTTTAAGTAGGGTGGATTTATTTTCCCAGGGAATGTCCCAAACCTCAAACAAACAAACCTCTGTCTGTGGAGAGACAAGAGAATGGGGCTGATCAGGAGAGAGAATGTGCATTGTAAAATGACAAGAACAGCATTTATTTAAATGAGCAAATAACATGGGGTTATCATACTGGATTTGTGCTACTGAATGGAATTATTTTGAACGTGAAATCAAAATCGCAAACATGCTAATAATGGACAAAATGAAATTCCACCCTAAATGTGTTGTGTGCTGTGTATTGACTGTTAATGAATCATCTGAGTTTGCCATTACAGGACACCGAGTAGTGATGTTTTATATGGTTTAAGGATTAGTATTTGCTTACCTTCTGTTTGTGAGGCTCTGGGAAAAAGTCACAGGTGTCCTCAGCGCTCAGCTTTAGGGATTTCTTACACTGAGTGCTTCCAATCTCAACCATAATACTGTACCGAACACCTTTTACCAGCTGTGGAAGACACGGAACAGAAATTAAAGACTCAAATGTTGTTGTTTTTTGAATGGAGAAATAATTATGGTTGCATAATATCAAACTTCTATAAAGAATCTTAATACATTTGTTACATATCTCAGTAAAGATTGACATGTTAAATATATAAAGATTACTTTCTAATAATTCATATAACTAAATACACAAATTTGTTATATCAACAGTATGCTAAAAAATAGACCGTCCTGTTGCTTCCTGTATTCTTCCGTCTGTGTAACATTTCTGTAGTTAAAGTTCTTTTTCATTCTGATGTTTTTGACAATATGGAGCTAGATGATGTCCTGGACTTTATTTGTATGATGGGTAAATACCACATTCACAAAGCAAGATATCTCAACTTTAAACCTGATTCACTATTCTCGTCACTTTTAAAAATCCCCTCCAATAAAAAAAAAACTTTAAAAATGTCCCATCTTATAGAATTTTTTTTTTATTATTATTATTTTAATTATTGTATCCCCCACTTGTTCTTGTTTGATTGCCTAATGTTTATATGTATCTTTGTGATATTGCAGAAAAAAAAGACATTCATAAAAACATTCCTATATGCTCATTGCTCAAAAGTAAGCAGCTTTCCTCTGAGCTACTGTAATGAACAAATGCGCAAAATGTGCGCAGAGTGGTGCTGCTTCAATCAGCTCAGCGCTGTTATGTATTTGAGGCTTCTGCGCACGCTCCACATGAATGCGGTAAAAAAAAAAATCCTTATAATAAACTTATTGTTCAATATCAGAATCACGTAAAATAAGAAGTCATAAGAAATAAACATTAATATATATCAACAATAACAGAAACAATAATTATATCTATGGTTTTGTACCCGTTAATAACATAGATATTTGAAATTTTAACTGATTATTTATAATTCTACCTGTTTGCTGGCCGAAATGATTTTGCTAACACGGCGTATGTGCATCGCGTTGGAGCCCATATTATATCGGTCCTCTGCAAATTTGACTGCTTTCATAACCCCCGGGTCTGACTCCGACAGACGGACCGGGGATCCCGGAGCTCCGATTACCGGGCGATCCGGGCCATCTTCTAAACCCAGAACCAAGCCGACCACAACGCAGCAGGCGATGACGGGGTAACCGCGGTTAAAGTACATGTTGTCGGGCTCTCGGAACAGAAAGCAACGTCGTAAGATCAGGACAGGTCTTTGTTTTTAGATCGTAAGCTCGCAGTGTTTTTGTCGCTCCACACGGCACAGTGACAGTCCGCAAGTCGCCCCGCACAAAGATGGACGACTGAAAGACGCAGTGATGCCCCGCACAAAGATGGACGACTGATGCCCCTCTGTGTGGGGGTGGAGCATATTTTGATTTTAATAATACTAATAATAGTTTGCTTGTCGTTCTTAACAATGATTGATTACAAAACAAAACTTTTATGTCTTTTCAAGTTGTTGGGCGGTAACGAAAGATAAAAAAATAAAGATTTTATTTTAATTTATTGATATGTTTTATAAATGATTTATCGCTAGTTTCCACCTCATCTAAAACTCATAAATCAGTGCATTTACCACCGCTGGATGGTGTAAAATCTTTTAGAAAATAAAAAATGAAGTCTTTACTGCGCCCTACTGGCCGCTGGATGCTAATCCTCTCACTGTTTTCTCTGTTCCCGGTTGACACGGAATTTCAGCAACGAAAGCATTTGGAAAGGAGTTTAAATGTACAGTATTCGTATAGATGAATAACCCACGTTAAATGGTTGTTAGTTGTTTAAAGATGTAGATGTATAGAATTACACGAATCAAATGTAACTTCATATATCCGATAGTTGTGTTGGTGAATGATACAATCACAAGTGTGTCGCAAATGGACTGTCAACCTCGAGGAGGGCGAGGAAACCGAAATGAAGAGGTGAATTTATTACTTTTACACAAACATTTACTATGGTAATCACAATTTTAGCATAATTATTTAATATAAGTTCTTATTTAACAAGTGTATGCTTTTGTCTTTTTTTGTTTGTTTTGTTTTATATTTCAATCTGTGCACAGATATGAATTATATTATATTTCTATTTTGCTTCTTTCAGAGCAGAGATGTGCGTCTGTCTAAATCACTGTCTTATGCATTACGCCACGGTGCCAGTAAGATGGGTCTGCAGATGAACTCGGGTGAGAGATGAGATCCATAAACTAGTGTAGGATTGATGATGATGATTGTACACCCACATGAGAACACCCACCCTGTCTGCTTACAGAATTGTTATGTAGGTATTTTGTGTGAGCATAGGATGATTACTGTTGTTGTTTGACAAGAAAACAAATGATTCATTCATAAGTTATTATTCCTTGGATTTAGTTTTTTTATGATCCCTGTTGTCCGTCTGTAATTGTGACCTTGTCCACAGATGGCTTTGTATTTGTGGAGGAACTACTTGCTCATAAGCAGTTCCACTCGTTTTCACTGGAGGATGTGGAGCGAGTGGTGGCCACCAACGACAAACAGCGATTCAAGCTTTGCCACCACCCTGAGGATGGTCATCTTCATATACGAGCCAATCAGGGTCACTCAGTGCAGGTCAGTTTGGTTCAGAGGTCATGCAAAGTCTACAATCTTAATTTTAGAAATAGGTTTTTAAAAAATTGGAGATAGTCACTGGAGCAATTGCTTGACAAGTCTGCATAAGTTGATAGATGTTGTTACACAATGTGTCTCTTCAAGGTTACAGATCTGGAGTTAAGAGCAGTAGCACTTGATGATCCAGACTATCCAAGAGAAGCTGTTCATGGCTCATATATGAAACACTGGCCCTCTATACGCAGTCAGGGCATCAGCAGAATGAACAGAACTCGCATACACCTGGCGCCCGGGCTTCCTGGAGATGGCAGAGTCATCAGTGGTGAGTAGCATGCAGATTAAATTAATTTCTAGAAGTCTTTATTTCATGAGAGTTATAAATATTTATTTACTTATTTATTTAATTGGTACAATTAGGATAGCAGAAAGCAGTCCAGACCAAGACTATGTGTACAGAATATGCAAATATAATTTTTAAATGTAATTTTAATATATAAATTGATTATTTAGTGATGCAAATGGCCTCTTTTCTGTTTTTAGGTATGAGACAGAGTTGCGATCTGGCTGTGTACATTGATGTTGCAAAAGCTATTTCAGGTATCAAGAAATCATAAAAAGCTATTTAAAGTTGAGTAAGTAGCAATGTTAGTGCTGAAGTGCTAATGATCCCTCTGGTTGATGTTCAGATGGGATTCAGTTTTTTTGGTCGGAGAATGGCGTACTCCTGACCCCTGGAGATGCTGCTGGGATGTTACCGCCATGCTATTTCTCTCGAGCACAAAGACTAAAACCCTCACGTGAGTCACATTCACAGCCAGCTCATCAAGTTTTACTGAACTCCTAAAGACCGTTCAGAAAGATTCATTTCTGTTCTGTATGACTGTAACATACCGTACATGCATTTGATATTGTACAGTGCAGATTGGTGATAATTAGATTTTAAAGGGGTCATATGATGCAATTTCAAGTTTTCTTTTCTCTTTGGAGTGTTACAAGCTGTTAGTGAATAGATAAGATCCCTAAAGTTGCAAAGACTAAAGTCTCAAACCCAAAGAGATATTCTTTATAAAAGTTGAGACTCGTCCACGCCCTCCTAAAACACCTCGTTTAAACACGCCCACATCTACGTCACTGTGTGGGAAGATTTGCATAACACTGCCCAAATTTTCACGTAAAGAAAGAATGCGTAACTTAATTGATTCTCGCTGTAGTATTGTTGTTGCCGCCGCAGCCGCCGCCATGTCGTGGAGACGCTGTGTGTTTTGTTGTGAAAGTGAAACTACTTTGTTTGGTCTTCCAAAAGAGGACACAACTACAAATCAGTGGTGAAGTTGTATTTACAACACTGTTCCAGAACAGTTCAACCCAAATATTCGTGTGTGCAGCGCATTTTATGGAGAACTGTTTCCTGAACCTGGGAAAGTAGCCTGCAATGCCGTCTACACACAAAGGCTGTTTCTATAAAGTGGGGCAGTTCCAAGTTTGCAAGGACAGTCTGGCGCTTCTGACTCACAGCCTGTAAGTACATTTTTATATTTAAAGAATTTGCCACTGACGATTCAAGCACGAGTTTTGAGCAGTGTACAGTAGCGCTTGTTGTTTGTCGTTTCTCCGATCACAAATGCAGACATGGTGTTATGTTTACGCGGCACGATATGCAACGCAACGTGTAAAAAGACAGTATAAGTCATTATAATCAGTAATTATGTCCCCACTGGATGCAACAAATGCCTTGTTTATAATGGGTTTTAATGTGCCGGGACACGGCATCACAGTATGTTAAGGGGCGTTTCCGTCACACACTTGAGGTATTCGGCCAATCACAGCGCACTGGATAGCTGGCCAATCAGAGCACACCTCGCTTATCAGACCGATGAGCTTTGTAAAAATCGACGCGTTTTAGAAAGGCGGGGCATAGAGGAGAAACAATAATGTACGGTATGTGGAAAATAATGTGTTTTTTTAACCTTAACCCGCATAAACACATTGCATTACACCAAAAACACAAAATTATGTTCTTTTTAGCAAAGTCATATGACCCCTTTAAGAGATCATAAAGGATTGTTTTTCTTTTCTTTCAGCTTGTGAAATTGAACTACATTAGCTGTTGAAGAGGATCTCCTTCTGAACTTAAAACAAAAATGGAGATGTACATTTTACTTTTCGAATGCATTAAAGTGGAAGATCTGTTTCGAAGAAATAATAAAAAATTTCAATAGCACGATTAGGCCATATTATTTATTAACAGGGTTGATTATACTCTGACATCAAAAGATAGAAATGGAAATAATTGAGATTACATGCACCCACAGATGACTTTGGGAAGAATTTATGGGAAGACAAGGACTGATTGTCTTTTTTTGTGCCTCTAACCTCATATAAAACTGCTGTGCAGTTGGACAAGTGTGAGCTAACCTGCTTTGTTAGATTGAGTCATGATGTTATCCAGGAAATTTCCAAGGGAATAGTTGCAGTGCAGTATTAGAATCAATGCATTGAAATGCACTTTTACTATGCAATTATATTATTTCTATCTCCAAACAAGGACAAAATCAGAATTTCCTGCACAACATATATTATGGAGTCAGTGGCATATCTAAAAGGTTACGTGGTGTTTTGTATACAAATTGTCAAGTGACCTCCTAAGCCTGTTTTATTTGTGGGGCAGTTTCTACCCACTGCATATTTGTCAAAAAATAGAATATCTAAATACACTGAGCTCAAGATAGAAATGTGTCATGTGTCTGCAGGGGGATTTCTGCAAGCATATTTATGTACAGTGTGCTAGATAACAGTGTGCTGGAGACATATAACACACAAAGGTGTTTTTTTTTTGGTTGGCTTCTGTGCAATTAATCCTGTTTGTGTTCTGTAAAAGCACACCACCTTTCAGTCAAAGGGATTAAATGGCAGGTGGCTCCATGAGAATGCATTTCTCTAGCTTTATTTCATAGTCATTAAAAATTTTGTTTTGACTGTCCATTAGCTGATCAAAGGCCTATTCTTGGTATTGTCAAGCTGCTGTGCTTTTGGATCTCTGTCAGTAGTGTGGTGTGAACACTAAATCTCCGCATCGCAGAAGTGCTCGGCATTCTTTCCCTATAAGACAATGGACTAGTCTGTAACCACATGAAACAAATATACTTTGATGCACTGAACAAAGGGCAGTAAAATATGGAAAGAAGATAGCTAATGTCACAAGTTCAAGTGGCCAGTAGGTTAAATCACTTATGTTTTTATGCATTTTTTTTTTTTTTACTAAATTTTAATTTAAATATATAATTTTAAATTGGCAGCATTTTCAAGCTCAAAGCAAAGAATCACTTTCCCAAACTTAAGTTTAAAAAAAACAAACATTGCATCTCTTCAGGATGAATTACTTATGCTGTAGTCCTCATTTACAGACTTCTAGTTGTAAGGAAGAGTTTTCAAGAACTGGATGTTGCAATCTAACACTAAAGTTCAATTGGTGTGTACTTTGTAAAACTGTCATTTTGTGTCCTCTGTCGTCTCTAGGCAGCCTCTCAAAGCAAAGTTTCCCCTTATAGAAGAGGTCTAAAATTAGTGAGCCCCTATGACTGTCTTGGCCTAGTATGTCAGATTCCATTCAGACTCCGTCTATCCTATCACAGCACCTGCTCCTAGCTGTAACACCCTTTTAAGCTTGGCGGAGAAATGCACCTATGTCCAACCATGATTAAAAAAGCTTCAGGTCAGGTTCATCTTTTACTTTTTTTGTGCATGCTTGTCTCTTTTTTTAAAAAGTGGTGTCAATTAATGTTTGAAATAGCTGGGCTCTGTGAGCTCAGACAGGCCCAATGGTACAGGAGTCGTAGCAATTTTTTTGGACTTAGCTTGAGGGGCTGGACATATCTGTGCACTGAGTGGTGATGAATGGCCAGTTTGGCACTCGTAACCACAGTTGGAGCCTCATTCACAGCTCATGGTACACTGCATAACTGTCCCCTGTGAATGCTCTCTGAAGGGGCTGTTTCATTCAAACTGGCCATATGGAAAACAGCAGAAAAAGGCAAGTATCTGATGAGTTTTATGTGAACTTTGATATCTGCATGTATGTTATAACATGTTTTACACCGGCAAAGTTACTGTATATATTTTTGCATCAGTAAGTTTGCACTGAGTTATGTCTGTCAATGGTCATAAGAGTAATCCTCTAATTTTATAAGTGATACTGTTTACTATTATTAAGTACAGTTTTGTATAAGCACACTGTATTTTGTTTGGAAGAGACACATTTGTTTAAATTAACTATAATTTCTAATAGACTGTCGCTTTTAGAATCTTTGTATAAATCTACAAAAAAACATTTTCTATAGACTTCTTAAGATTTGTCATGAGAATTATTTAATTCTTACATTAAGTTTTCATGATTGTTTCTTTTGAGTTTAGGCATTTATAAAAGGCTCAAGTGACACAACCCAATGTCTGTGGTATCTGAAGTGAAGAAATGGAATGCTGGGTTCTAGAGGGAGACAGCTACTCATTTCTTCGCAGTGCTCCACACACGTTCAACCTGCAAAATTGTGAAGGGCCAAATCGTGTGGAGATCTTTGACATCACTTCAATCCCCAGCCATCGTAATGCCATATCTGAAACAACCTGCCTGTGTGACATTTTTGGGGATGACTGCGAGTCTCCGTCACTTTCCAGTAGCCCAGCCTCTGCCGCATTTATCAGGAGGGAAGTGAATCAGTCTTTTCCAGCAGATGATACCAATGACTCTTCAGGATCCTATCACACTGCCAATGGATCTGACTTAAGCGACAACACTGAAGTCACTTACAACACACCTTCTCCAGAAAATATCCAAAATTTTTCCACATCTGAGACCAGGGAATCACGTTCACCCCCAGCTGAATCAACCATCTTGTCTGATTCCAATAATGGACTTAAACCACAAGACTGCACACCACCTGCATCAAAAGTCAATGGTAATGACCTTTCACATACAGATAACTGGGAAGAACCACAAGCGTCAGTGAACAATGCCCCAGTGAATGAAATGGGAATCACAAATGCATCTGAACCACAGTATGTGAATTCAACAACAGCTACTACCCTGATTAATCCAGCAAATGGACCTTCTAATACTTCATCCTGCTCTTCAGAAGAGAAAGAACCTGCTGTTTTTGAGCAAGAAGGAATTATTAAAACACCTCAACATACAAGTACAAGCCCATTTTTAGATAAACAAATATTTGAATCAGACTCAGAATCAGACAAAGAGAGTATGAACTATCGAAGTCCACAAGAGCAAAACATTCTCTTTGCACAAGGGACAGTGAACAGTGGCTCTACATCAGAACTGTCAAACCCTTCTCCAACAGATTGCAGCCCTATGCAGGAAATGTCTACTTCACATTCAAACAGAGATATTTATTTTCTACCCATACCCAGTATCATGCCACAGCCCAGATTAACCTCCACTTCAACTGTAAGCAGGGAATCTACCTCCACACCTGCATCCACAAGTAGATCTACACCTGAGCTGCTGAATTTGTGTCCAACTCAAGTTAGGAATGCATCAGAGTCTCCAAACTTGGAGAACACTTATGGTGCTTCTTTATCTGTATCTACACTTCATACCAGTGATAATGTGAAAATAGATTCTCTAACTGTGTCTGCCATTTCTACTGAAACAAGAGGAATGGTAAATTCATCCATAGATGGTAGAGAAAGACTGAAATCACCTGAGATCAATGAAACCTGCTCTTCTCCTGAGCACTCAGCACCTGCTTACTCACCAGAACCAGTACTGATTCACTCCCCTGTGGGTTACACCATCAGCCCATCACCTACATGTGAGAAAATTGTTTCTTCAATTGAACCTGAAGATTCACCATCCTCCCCTTTATTACCTGAAATCAATGAAACCTGTTCTTCCCCTGAGCACTCACCACCTGCTCACTCACCAGAACCAGTACTGATTCACTTCCCTGTGGGTTACACCATCAGCCCATCACCTACATGTGAGAAAATTGTTTCTTCAATTGAACCTGAAGATTCACCATCCTCCCCTGTATTACCTGAGATCAATGAAACCTGCTCTTCTCCTGAGCACTCAGCACCTGCTTACTCACCAGAACCAGTACTGATTCACTCCCCTGTGGGTTACACCATCAGCCCATCACCTACATGTGAGAAAATAGTTTCTTCAATTGAACCTGAAGACTCACCATCCTCCCCTGTATTACCTGAAATCAATGAAACCTGCTCTTCCCGTGAGCACTCAGCACCTGCTCACTCACCAGAACCAGTACTGATTCACTCCCCTGTGGGTTACACCATCAGCCCATCACCTACATATGAGAAAATTGTTTCTTCAATTGAACCTGAAGACTCACCATCCTCCCCTGTATCCCCTGAGATCAACGAAACCTGGTCTTCTCCTGAGCACTCAGCACCTGCTCACTCACAAGAGCCAGTACTGATTCACTTCCCTGTGGGTTATACCATCAGCCTATCACCTACATATGAGAAAATTGTTTCTTCAATTGAACCTGAAGACTCACCATCCTCCCCTGTAGTCACAAGGATTGATTACAGTGATATCTGCTCCTCTCCTGATCACTCCGTTCCAGCTCAATCACCAGAACCTGAAATAATTCACTCACTGATGGGTTATACCATCAGCCCATCACCTACAAATAAGAGAAGATTTTTTTTAGTAAAACCTGATGACCTACCATCCTCCCCTGCCATCACAGGAACTGATTACACAGCAACACCAACATGCAGTAGAGATTCCACACCTGTGTTAAGGAGCATTACATCCACTCCAAACAGCAGAGAAAATTTCCTTACAGCAGAGCCCAATTGCCCAGCCCCTTCACTGGAATTGAGATCAGTCACCTGCTCACCTGAAATCAAAACAATATCATATAGTGTTCTGCCACAAAATACAAAATCCCCTGGCATCACATATAGCGTTACACCAACCGAAGATTTAGCACAATCACCTGCAGTAGAGACAAATGTCTGTGGCAACTCCTCTGAAACTTCCAACCATCTTTTTGGAAATGACACCTCTGTCTCACCTAGCTCAAGGAACTTTTTGTCAACACCAGAAAGTAGATCAAGGCCCTCATCAGCTGCATCAGACCATACCAAACACACAGCACAATCCCCTGATCTCCAACCTGAGCCTTCCATCACTCTTGAAAAGGCAGAAAATCAGACTTTATCCATAATCTGTGATGGAATTAATCATCCTTTCTCTAACCCAATAGACTGTTTTAATTGTTTTGATGACCTTGCTGACACAAAGACTCCCAAAAGCATTGCATCTGTCCCAGACGAATGCAAAGGCAGTGGACCACCAGTTCTTAGCCAAATGCAGATCTTACAATTTTCAACCTCTGAAACCACAGATTCTGGATCGTCCACAGTAAAAATTGAGGAAAATCAAGAAATTGTCACTGATTACACAACTGATTTAACTGTCTGTGGAACACCAACTTCCACAAGTCCATGGGCTGCATCTGTGCCGAAGCCAATGGCATCTTTAGAGAAGAAACAATGCCATGTTGAGGTTTTTGATAGCAGCATGGGAACGGAAATGTTGAAAAATGATTCCCCAAACAGTAACAAGAGGCTTAGTCAAGTGCCTGTAGCATTAAGAGATAGCCCAGGGGTTATCAGTAGGGACAATGGTGGTGAATTTGACAGGCAGCCATGCACGGAAAAGAAGGAGGGAGAGGGGGAGGAGACTATGGGAAAGAGTAGTTACAGAGGGGAACAGGTTGAGCTGTCATTCAGGGCCAGGAATAGAAAAGGGCCTGCAGGCCACAGCCCAGCTCTCTCAAGTCAAGACCCAAAGTCAGGAATTCCAGCTCGCTGTTATTTTGAGTCGCACCCAACAACTCTGCAGCAACAGAATCAGCTCAGAGCTCAGGACTCACAACAAGAGAACAAGGTTGGCACCAGGAGGCTCCAGTCAGCTGCCCAGGGTAAATACAGCAGTGCAGGCTTTCTTCCTCCTGAATGTACTGGTGAGACCTCCAGCATGGGAAGTGAATTTGATGAAGCAGACAATGAAGTAAAGTGGTTTACAGATCTGGCCTTCAGAAGCCTATCTAGCCCTCAGGTGGATTATTTGGATGTGTACAATTCAAGCCACAGGTCATCTACAAATGTTTCACAGACATCGACCGTAGACAGCCCTGGTGCTGTTGCATGGATGACATACGCAGACTTACATGGCTCAGCGTTACCTGAAAACGATGGCTCATCTTTTCTTCTCCGTGATGGCCTGGACCCAAACAAACACTTCGAAATAGGGAGTTTTGAGTGTGTGGACATTGCATTAGAGAGCAAGGAAGAGTCCAGTAGAGGAAAGAGGACAGTACCTAAAAGGCAGATCCAGCTGTTAAGGCGGAACACAGATGAATCAAAATATAAAGGAAACACTGAAAATATTTTGAATTCACCCTCCACACATAGATGCTCAAAAGACACACTTGTTCGTCAACATAGCACACCAGCATTTGTGCAAATGGAAGTTTCCAATGAGGTGCCAGATTCACCACAAAATGACAGGAAAAAGACACTGCAGAAGTCTGTGTCTTTAGATGATGGCTCCCCTAAGACACAAATGGCGTCTTGCATTATCAAGAGTGTGTTGTCAAAGAAAATGCAGGATGTGCAGAAAGAGACACCAAAAAGTACAGATCCAGGTCGATCTGCAGATAAAAACAAACATCCTGATGTCAGCCCCAGCTCTTTTGATGGTGTACCAAGTACCATGGAGAAACATAGTTTAAGCTCTAGCCTGCATTCTCAATGTACTCTTTCATCTGAAGATTTTGCTGTCGGAGAGGAGAGAATTTCAAATCGTCAGCTGAAGAAGTGTGCTCCAAAAGTTCCTCCAAAGCCATTCTTAAGACCTGCATTCTTTAACACTGGGGAAGCTCAGGTAGCTGACAACATTACAAGGGAGGAAGCAAAGCCTATGTTGGCCCCTCCACAAGTTGATGACAAAATGCAAAACTGCAAGAGTGATGGGAAAGAGGGTGGAGGTAGCAACCTTGAAGAGAAGTACAATAGTGACTCAGCAAATCCCAGTATCAGGAATACAAGTCCTGCTGTTGCTACACCAGTAATTAGCATGCCAAGCAGAATGACAAGCCGAGACATAAAAAAGCGCCAGATGACACCAGAAAACCAGGAACAGCTGGCTGGAAAGAGTGTGTTTATGTCAAAAACCCCAGAAATAACTTTGAAACCTTCTTCTATCAAAGGAAAAAAGACATCATCTCTGAAAGTGTCTCTGTCCCCTGACTTGGAACAGTCCAGAGAAATGTCTGAATCTCAGACAATGGAGAAAGCTACAGATATAAGCACCAGATCTACCAAAGTCACAGAGACAAAAGACAATGATGACAGCAACAAAAAATCTGTTATACATAGAGTTAGGGATGTGAGGAAGTTGGTAAAAAACACATACAACCTGTCTTTCAAAGCATCAAATTCAACCTCTACTGCAGAAGACATGGTCATTCAAGAGAAAAGAGAGAAGCCGCCACAAACTCCTCCAGCCTTGCAAATTGAATGTAAAGCCATCAGTTGGAAGGACAAACAAACATCAGGCAGCAAAGCAATCCACTATCATGGTGAAAAACAACCTGTTGACATATCAAAAATATCACAACCATGGGTGTGCACAGAGACAAGAAGAGATGCTGACATCACTGAAATAACATCCAAAGTCTCTTCACCAAAGACGGAGTCACAACATAAATTGCCATATCCTAACTCTACAACCACAGATGGATTACCTGAATCAGAAAGTATCACTAAGAAATCTTACATTCACTGTGATCAGAGTTCTAAGATGCCCCCTAGACCCCCGAGTAAGGAGCGAGAAGTTTCTGCATTGGTGGTTCTTCCAGATTGCACATCCAAGACAAAGACCATTGCCCCAACAGTCCTTAACTCTACTCAAACGAAAGCTGCAAGCAGCAGCCACTCTGTATCCATGCTACTGAAAGAAAAAGGGATGCAGGCTGATATTGGAGTGTGTGATGTTCTCACTGAAGGTGCAAGAGCTACAGCTAAACATGTCAACAGGCTTGAGGTACCTGTACAGGCCTGTTTATCAGAAAGCATTTCAAGTGAAGGACAAGTAAAGGCAGAAAATACATCATTGCCTTGCAATCCAACAGCTCTTGTGAACGATTCATCAAGAACATCTCTACCAAGTGAGAGTCCCAAGGGAACACTGACAGAAGAATCTTCAACAAAGGAACAAGAAAAAAAGAAAATTACTGCCACCACAACTATGACACAAATTCCAACTTATTTAGCAACATCTGACAAGCCAGAGGTGAGGTCTTTTTCAAGTAGTACAAAAAATAATGCCACACCAGTGAATGCATCAAAAGAGATTGAGTTACCCATACAAGTGAGGTCAATATCCACTGATAGACTAAAGCCGTTTGTACCACCAAAATCCAGCTATAAACAGTCATTTGCAGAAATTACGTCAGTGTCAAGTGACCCATCAAAAGCAGATACTCAAGCATCATCTGTTATTAAACAGCAAACCATGTTAAATAGTGAATCAAAGAAAAATGAAACACCATTAACAGTAATACACAAGGATCAACCAAACAAGACTTCATCAAGAGATACAAAAAGACTGGCTGTATCAGCTGTATCAAGCTACAAACAACCATCCATCCCAGTCACAACAACTCCAAGTGTTGTGCAAAAATCCACCACAAAGACATTGGCCAGTCTGGATCAACAGCAATCTTCTGCTTTCTTGCAAACAACAAGCACTTGCCAGCAGCGAAACCCATCATTCACTCAAGACCAGTCAATGCTAGATAGTTCCTTTGCTTCTAACCCATCAGGACCACAAGCCCTTGGCCACACAGGATCTGTGACGAGAGCATCATCTAATAATCGTTTTCACACAGATGATTATCTTTTCTATGCTTCAGATGATCCTCCCAGCTATGATGAGCGAGAGAGTTTCAGCCCACTACGGTTATCATATGACTTACCCCCCCATAGGTCATGCCGGTATCATCCAACCACAAAGCAATCTTCTTGCACCTGTACACCAAGTTCTCATTTACATCAAGGACACCCCCACCACAGTCCACAAGAACAGGTACCAGCAGCTTCTAGGTCTCCAGGCCAAGTCCTTACCTGTCCCAGAGCTCCTCCGCAAGCTCAAGTTCGTCCTCATCAGTGCAGACCAGATGGTCTGCCAGTCTCCAATACCACAATACCCCATGCCTCAGCTTTGGTTCAGCCTCTACACAACCCACGAGCTTGTCCTGTTTCAAACTCACAATCCTATGGTGATGACCAACCACCAACTTCTGGGTTGCATGCAGATAGACGCCCAGCTAATCATCCTTCACCTCAAGCAGCAGGTCCTGCTCCCTATCATGAGTATTCTCATTCAGCTAACATGTCTACTGTGGATCCTAGGCCTCAGTTGTTCAATCCCCAAGATTTGCCACCATCTTTTGGCAATGATTATGCAAATGAAGGTCCAGGTGGAGCTGGCGTATTGTATCCAGAGAATGTGAGTGGGCTCAACTGTGGCCAAGGTTCTCGTCGTGTCCTTCTTGATCCTGAGACTGGTAAATACTTCTACATTGAGGTACCAATGCAACCACTCAGAAAAATGCTGTTTGACCCTGAATTGGGCCAGTATGTGGAAGTTATCATACCACAGCAGGCAATGTCCCATTCGGGGCTGTATCCACCAGCTGCACCACCCTACTCCTCTTTGCATAGTCCTGGGTTGTATGCACCACAGTACCTGCCTTATGCAGTGCCATCTTACCCAGCAATCTCAGGTAGTGCCCAGCAAGTTCGCCATCTGGAGCCACCTCCTGTCCCCACCACACTTCACCAGACTTCCTTAAGGTATGGAAGTCCTTCAAGCCAGATGCCAAAAAATGAACCAAAAGGTAATTTATCACTGGATCAAAGTTATCTAGAGAGCATGTATTACATCCCCACTGGGATGAATGCAAGCCCAAATTCAACCACTTCAGACTGCTACCACAAGCCATCAAGCATGCCTCCTTCAGGGGGAAGAAGAGCATGAAACGGCAGTGGATACATGTGGCCTGTTTACATTTGAAATCTGTTCTAGTTGGCAGCGTCTTTAATTTAAGTGGGATATAAAACGTCAAAATGTCTAGTCAAAAGATGTAGCTTCTCAGTTATAAGTCTAAGATTGAAACAATGTTGTTTCTGCTCATTTTATTTAAACAATGTGAAAGACAATGTGTTAACTACTCAAAAAGACCCAAAACAGTTTTGCTTTCTTTCTGCTGTTTTTCTGACATTTGACATATTACAGTTGTCACTTTCTGATATAATTTCAGTGTATCATTTGGACAAGTCCTTCACTTTCCTTGCATAGGCCAAGCTTATGCAATGGTAGGCCTTATCTTGCAATAGCTATCAGGGTTTAACAAACCATGTCTTCCTTGAACACCCTTAATAGTTATATATTTCTGAAATTATTTATTTTGATTCAATAGTGTGTTTGGCGTTTTCACTTCTAAGTGACATTATTTATCAAATACATGACATACGTAATATGAGATGATGCAATTGCTTTGTGCAACACCTTTGATGTGCACTGGGACATGCAAGTAGATGCTGTACATTTGGGTAAAAGAAAAGAATGTGGATGAGCAAGATCCACCAGTTCATTCATTGGTATTAAAATCACAGACATATTTTCTACCATCAGAGGATTGCCATTTGCTATTTTTTACACATGGATACATCCCATTAAAGATAACTGTTTACAGAATCCAAGTCTTAGTGTTTTTTTTCCTCATTGAATGTTAGCTGCAACATATGATCGATTTCAGTAACCTTAAAGCTAAAAGCAGTATATTTTAACTTCTGTAAATACTGCTATAAATATATTATCACATATTAAAAAATCATGCCTACCACATATCTTTATTTGTCACATTTTGTGCAATATTATTAAGCCCAGAGGTAAAAGAAGAGTTCCCATTTTGGTAAATCACATGGTATCCAGTTTGGGAGAATCACATTTGCTAGCCACATCAAAATAGAAGCTGACCCACTTAAGAGTTTAGGCCACTACTGGGCTGTCATTTTATCTCTGGATGACATCTAGTGGACAAGGTCTAACATCCTTGTCCATCTGTCTAATGCTTTCTTTTAAGGATGTGAATGAGTGTGATGTGATAAGCTATTTGTAATAGAAAGAAACAAATACTGGCCTACTGCAATAGCCATTCTAATAAGTTATTATTCAGTTAGATCTATTTGTAAATAGATAATATGGCCATCATTCTGTTAGCTGAATGATACAAGCAGCGCATGTTTTGACTGGTGTGAACTATTCTGGGTGTTTCTCTTATTTGGGTGTTCAACATGGCTGATATGACATAATGGACCACCATGGTCTTAGCTGTGACGTTCTGTGGAAATGTTTCCACTTATGCGGGCAAACCGTTAAGTCTTTCTACTCCCAAATTGCAGCCGCACCCATAAATGACTGAATTTGATTTTCTGACCTGTCTGATCATACTGTAAGAAAGGCTGAAGGAAGTGTCTGTGTGGTCAGACAGTTTTGTGGGGGAGAGGGCCTTGACTGTTTGTTGGGTGTTTGACCAAAAACACAAAGATATTCAAGTCTGCCCATGACTTCATTCAGGATCCCCTGAGCAGACTGCCAAGCGGAGTAGTGTGGAAATTAAAACAAGAGTGTCTGGGCAAGTACTAATCTTTACCATAAACATGTCTTTATGTGCTGTTCTATGATGAGTCAGATTAAGGACTTATACATGCAACAACTTAAATATACAAACCATTTCACATTACATAGGGGCTAATGTTGAACATATGGCCATTCATTATCTTCCTGAAGGTTTGTGTGTGATAATGACTGGCTGATTGTAAATCAGGGTTGGGCAAAATTTAGAATTGCATTGGATTTACTTTCAAACCATTTTTACTCAGAAATTGCTAGTAAATTTTACAATTACAAATAAATGACAAGTCACATTGAATTAAAAGTGAAATTTTGTAATAGTAGTAGTTATAGTATTTTCTTGTAAAATGTACTACAATTTATTCACAACTAATAATTTTTACTGTATAATCCTGTGGTGTATTTGCTCAAATTTAAGTAGGAAATCTTTATTCCATATATAAAAATTAATGTTTCTAAATTAAGTTCCGACAGAAATAAAGGTCTAAATTCCACCCAGGTAAGATTAAGGATTAAGCCTTAACCTTTAACCCTTATCACAGCTGACCCCTTCAGCATGGCTCTTAACCTCAGGTTGCTGCAGACAGGGGTGTCCCTTACATTTTTGTAGTGTTAGTCGCCTTGTATTTTTTTCTGACAAAATAACTTAAAGGAAGCAGCACCTTAGAGGAGTTTAGTTGCCCTTGTGAGGTGAGTAAATGCTATTGCTACATAATAGCTCATTACTCACATACTCATAAACAGCAGAAATGTTAACTTTGTCATGTACCTTGTTCTGCTTTGAAGGACAGACCATATATGGGCGCATTCCAGGGATGACAACAGCAAGAGGCGCAGGCATGAATGAACTTGCCTGCAGGATGAATGACCTCTGAGCACATGCAGGATGATGGATCAGGTACGCAGGTTAGATTAGGAAACGTATTTCCGCAGCCTTTCCGGTCGAGTCATGTCACATATAGCAACAACTGAACCAAACAATGCTTCTGTCTGCAGGCCAAAACCCAACAGAGGGCGGATAATAGACTATTTGCTGAGGTACCAGCAGGTGGAGCAGTCACACCCACAAACATACACAACTGAGAGAAGTTCCTTCACCTGCTTATATTTCACTGAAGAACCATTTTATTGCATCAGGCATTTTTTAAATTCCCGTTTGCAGACATTGACTTAATGACCACAGTCGCATACACAGTGGCCCCATTAAGTATTTGGACATGTAAGTCACACTTAAAAGGTCCGAATTTCATTGCATTTGCATTTTATTTTACTTTTCTACTCCTGGAGAGCTACCGTCCTGCAGACTTCAGTTCCAACCCTGCTTCAACACACCTGCCTGTAAATTTCAAGTAACCCTGAAGACCTTCATTAGCTGTGTTTGATTGGGGTTGGAGCTGACATCTGCAGGACGGTAGCTCTCCAGGAGCAGAGTTGGAGACCCCTGGTTTATAATATTAACATGTTTCACAACATTTGACAACCAGAATGTGTTCAAGACTTTCACCAATTTGAACAATATATTTATTGTTTCACATTTTATGACAAAATAAACCTTGTTTGCTTTTTTTCTTTTTTGTCAATCATATAATGCAAATACATTTTAACTGTGGTACATTTGTGTCCAAATAAACTTTTTGGGGCTACTATATTTCTTCAAATACACGAGGCATCTGTGAAATAAAGTATGAATAAAATATTTTGTCATATAATACATTTGCATCTATTAAATAGAATAAAAGAAAAAAAATTATTAAATGGGAAAAAATGTAAATCAAACAGTGTAATAACTTAAAGTTCTGACTGATTTACTCTAAACAGATTTACTTTCCCTTTCCTGGAGAACATTCGGAGCATATTTTGAATGTTACTGGATTATGTAAGTGCTCAAGCACTTCTTTCAGTATATCTTTTCCGCAGGACACTGGAGTCTCAATGAGGCCTGAAACTTGAAGGATGGAAGGAATTCGCAGTGAGACGTCGCCCCCAGTGAGCCTCTGTGTGTGTTGAGAGAATAAAACCATCAAACCATCAACAATTACAGTACAAAGGTGAGGGGAAATTAAGCTACTGTATATGTGTGTCATGGCAACACGATAGGGACAGGCACATATTTTCCTTAATTCCATTGTAAAACTCAAATGAAATGAAAGGGAAATGGCTTATGAAGCAGGAGGCTTTAATCATTCAGTGTTTGTAACATCCATATGTAAAAAGTGAAACAGATGAGGGGAGTCCCCTTCCCGGAATGGCTGAGGGATCAAATCCACTCTGGATTTCACATTATTGGATTTTGTTAGATATTAAATGAAAACACAAGGCTAGACTGACGTTATAGTTCCAGAAAGATTGCAGAACAGGAGACTAGACACAAAAAATAGGCCAGTGTGTCACATTGACGGCGACTTAGGGGTAAAAATATGTCTCCCTTTTACTTCTGGATCAGTCCAAAATACTGACTTCATCTATGATATCACCCTTTCTCAAGAACTATGATGTGTCACATCCCCAGTTGTATGTTTTACAAATACAAATGAGGATGTCTGGATAGAGTAGTATTACAGTAGTTTGTATTAGTGTCTGATCATGACCATATGTCGGTGAGCATATGCAGTGCTTCAGAATTGCTGTAGTTGTGATTTCATTGCCTTATGATGACATGTTTCACCGCTAGTTATTCATAGAGACACCCACGATTGGTTTCTACTACAAAACCCTTATCAGTAGGGAGCCGATAATCTCGGAAAGCATGAGAGACACATTTCTTTTTGGTATCTCTTCCTACGTCCTGCAATAATAAACTGCTTTTTGTTGATGCCCACTCCCTCACTTTGATGTCGGTATGGCATTTGATCAACACGGCCGCAAGGAATGCTGGGAAGGCTTTGAGATTCTGTGGTGACACCATAAAACAACACAAAGGCATGTGAGAAATTTAAAGTCAAATGCTTGAGCTGAAAGTGAAGGTGATGACATGCTGCATTGTGACTGATTATTCTGAAAGTCTAATTTTGAGGATGACAGATTGAAAAGGAAAGCGATCAGTACATAAACTTTTGACATATAATAGGAAACAGAAAAAGAGTGTGGTGATAGCCAATCAGCGTAGGCGATGCTCTTGGAGTGATGACACACAACACTGAGAATTCCGGTGACGTGACAGCATTTACAGTGAGATCAACACACTTTGAACACATCCCTTGTTATTGTCAGGGAAATATGCTTTTTGTTTTCTTTTCCTGTTTCTATTATTTGGCTTTGGCTTCTTCCCTCTCGCGCTCTCTCCTTATCACGTCCACACATATGTTGATCTTACAAATAACTTCGTTATCACCTTAAAGCACTTTCTAATTTCTGCCGATATTGCACTGCTTACTCAGTTAGTCAGTATGGCGCCGTTAGTGATGAAAGTCCAAGTGCCATGTTAAACAATTGGAAAATTAATGACATTTATTACCAGACCAGAGATGCATCAAACCAATCACGTCACATTAATCACGCCACACAAATTGATGCATCCTGATTTGCATCTGTGCTGAAATTAAAAGATTACATTTTTTATTTCAGTTTTTTCTTTTATAGCCCCACACTGTAAATTGAAGTGATTACAAAAAAAGAGTGCGAAATGTTACATTAAAAACATGTTAGTTGGTTAACTGTTAGTTATCTTTCCATATATGGTGAAAACATGTTAACTGTAAGTTACCTTGCCGTATATGGAAAACTAAAAATATTTCAAGATTGCATTATATGTAATGTTATTGTAAAATACTGTCAAATGTATGCTTTTTGGAAGCATTCACTATTGCCATGTAATTTATGGTTAAAAATAAAGGACATTCACAGAATTTCCTGTATGACACATCGCATATGATTATATTCTATTTAAATACTTTTGTTTCTGATTATTTCTCTTATGGGTAATATACATTAGGGTGGTTTGTGTTACATTTTCTGTTTTTTAGTTCAAGTTTATTGTTATTTTAGTGTCATGTGTGTTACCCAAATGGTGTTTTATGTTTATGACCCCTGTGCACCAACTGTAAGTATGTTTTATGGACATCATCCTCATCATGTGGTATTCTACTGTGGCACCTGTATTATTATGGTGGTTATCGGTACATTTTAAGATACAAAGGAGATTTTAATAGTTGATTTGTATATTAACATTATATCACCAAATGAAATATATGGTTGTGAGATGTAAAATATACAGGCACCAGAATTCCTTCCTGTAATATCTGAAACATTGTCACCATATTTTTTTATAGTGAAAGTTTTAATAATCTTTCTGATTCTATGGGAGCAAGGAAGTCCACACCCACAGCTATAATGATAGCAACAAAGAGGAACAACGTTGTTGGAATCACTTCCAACTGATGATTTATAAAATCATTGACAGCCAATCAGAATCCACCATGCTTTAAGAGCATTCAAAGCATCAGATTACAAAACAGCAGTGTACGATAAAACATTAAGCGACAGTTCAGACAAAAATTTTAACCCTGTCATCATTTACTCACCCTCATGTCATTCTATACCTGTATGATTTCTTTAGAGATATTTTAAATAATATTGGAGTCCAAAAACATTGGACTGCATTGACTTTTATCCTATGGACAAAAAAAACACAAAATATCTAAAGACTTACAGGTTTGGAATGAAATAAGAGTAAGTGAAATTGTCATTTCAAAGTCTCCTTACGCACTCGGTGTCATGAGGTGTCATTTGTAGTTTTTTCTGTCCTATGGGTTCATTGTTCACCCAAAACGCCTTTCCATGACTCCTGCATCAGTTTCCTGTGGTCACTGTTGTGTACAATCTGCCTGCCCCCTGACGAAACCCCTTCCTTCTTCCTTCTGAGAATTCTCAAGAGTGGGCAAACCAACAGTGTGAGTCAGTGCTTCAATCAGCACAATGTGGCTAAACAGTCCGCGAGCAACGACCTTCCAACATCATATTTAGTTCTCACTCACTGTCCTCTTACGCAAAACACGCGACCACATCGTTTTCGTTTCCAGCAGGATTTGAGTCCAAGCTTTTGGCTGCTCACAGAGTCTGCGAGTGTTTATGTAGCTTGTATATATCGAGTGCATGATGGCTGGCTAATGCTATTCCAGCCATGATAATAAGGAGGGAGCTGGCTATATTTATCAAGTGGGGGAGTGTCCATCATTACAGCAGAGCTTAGCACAGGTTGTGACCACAGAGGAGTTCGTACCAACATGGGCCTCATAGCAAGTCTTAGCGTTTGTGTCTTGCCCACCAGACGCTATTCCAGTAATTAGAGTCTGAGGTTTACATGTCTGATTATTCTAAGTCTTTGATTGTTAGTGGGTGGAATGTTTACAGTAAATTATCATATGTGGGTTTATATGTGTGTGTGTGTGTGTGTGTGTGTGTGTGTGTGTGTGTGCTAATGAGTGGTGGCAGATTTTTGGGGTAAATATAAGCTGTATTTTCTTGTGCAAAACTTGTTACTATAAGGATGCTGCTATATGGTTTCTAAGGTATTCTGACTGTTTTTTGCATGTTGCAATGCAGTTCTGTGTTGTCCTGTGTGGTTGCTTACTGGCTCAGAAAAACCTCATGCACTGTAAAAAAAAAAATTATAACATGCAAAAATGTATTTTGACATTCAGGTTTGGCTCTGATTCCTCCTTCACTGTAAGTCTCTTTTTTTCCTTGCATCATCCAAACATTTATTTGATTACCAATTACTTAGTTTTCTCTGCAATTGTAGGAAGTATTTTATTTTATTTTATTATAAGCATGACATACCTCAATCTTAAGGACACAGCTTTTTTTGCAAATCACTCAAGAAAGCTGCATTAAAAGCCATCTGAGATATAGAGTAGAAAATCAGTCATTGTGTAAAACAAAACAATATTCTTGAATTTCTTGAAGAGACAGTCTGTGAACTTCAGGAGTCTTTGAATTCTCAATAAATCCCTCTCGCAACCTCGACAGGAGTCCCATTAATAATGCAAATATCACTCCTTCTACAACCACAAGCCCACTAGCAGTGACCACAAATACCCTGCCTTTACAAATGCTGAGAGCTGGGGGGGTTGCACCCATCTGACAGGTGTTGAAACTAGATGTCATCATTCGCGACAGCACATAGACACCCTGACTGCCAGCACAATCAGGTCATAGTGGTCACAGGTCACACCTTTGACTTTGAGATTTGAACAGACTCACCCATCGTCTTCCAAACCATGCACAAAAAATATATCTATAATATTTTCTCTTTAGCAAGAACAATTCATTGCAAATTTGCAATGAACTATAATAAATGCATTTGGATACAATTATACCCAACGTTTTATTTTTATAGCATTTATTATTGATCCTTCATTACTCATGAACTGAACTATGGTTCTACCAACGGCATGAGTGTGGGGCGGAACTATCTGTTTACCCCACCAATGACACATGAAACCTGTTTGTAGGAATCATTATGTCTGCAATTCTGGTTTCTGCTTCTAGAGGCGCACAAAACACGCACTTAAGCTTTAAATTTAAATTTCACTTAATGTGCTTTAAAACAACAAGATGATCTCAATGAACAAGCACGCTCGTGTTTGAATTATAAAACACCAAGAAGAAACATTCAGTCCAGTGCATTTCGGTAGCAACACGTCTCCAAAAAGTATAGCTGTATTTATATCACATCATGTTTAAGGTGGGGGTGTGAAGGAATGGTTGTGTGGCTTTCAGATCTGGAATGACATGATGAGACGTGATTGATGGTGTAAGTCACACATGAATCTCCTTCCTCGGGCCAAAGTAAACTCTTGGGAATCATTACAATGATGAGAGTATGAAACCCTCTGTCACTCCGCCAGACAGTTGCTGCTAAATCCAGTTTTGGTAGGAACGAGTTTCGTTTTGCTGAGTTACAGACTGTAATACAAGCAAGCGTCACTAATATTATTGCTCGAGTGTAATATTTGATATTTGGTTTGTTGTAAATCCATAACCATGGCCAACACCACTATTAAATTAAAATAACAGTGCTTGTAAACAGCAAAATAATGTTCTCCATTGCACTAAACAAAATGAAATATGTTGTCACAGTAAAACAACATCTCTAAACCTCCCTTCTAGAAAAGTCTGTTAAGTCTGATGAGCCACAATCTAACCTAAATCCATAACCATGGCCAACACCACTATTAAATTAAAATAACAGTGCTTGTAAACAGCAAAATAATTTAGTTCTCCATTGCACTAAACAAAATGAAATATGTTGTCACAGTAAAACAACATCTCTAAACCTCCCTTCTAGAAAAGTCTGTTAAGTCTGATGAGCCACAATCTAACTGATCAAATTATGTAAATGTTTACTTGGTGTATTTTCCCATTCTTTTACATTTGGGACAGTGTGTTCTATGGTTAGTACTTCTATTTGTTTCTAGATAAACATCCCCGCCTTCCTCAGTACTGTCAAATCCCGATATGATCACAGAGCACTTATCTAAAACTTGGTGGAGTCACATCCAAGGTGCTGTATTTTCAGTCACAGCATTGCAATAGCTTAATAATTTCAGGAACTGTTTATTGAGAAAAAAACAACACGCAACCGGAAAATAATAGCTTTATAAGAAACCAGCCTCATTTTGGGCTTTGTGGGAATTTTGGACAGCATTCCAGAGTTGTGAGAGCGTTGCAAAGCTCAGGGAGCACCCAGCATGTCTAGGCAGATCCTTACCTCCACCCAAATCATCATGATGAACAGAGAGCTCCTTCATACCAGTTCCCTTAACAACTGACGCTAACAGGTGGGATTGTAAAAACAAAAATATGCTCTTTCAGATTTTAAGATCTAATTAGGCATAAATTTGGGTGGTCAGCACAGGGGTTGAAGGGTCTGAGCTTGTGTCCCACAGGATGTAGGTTCAGACCCCAGAGGTTCATGAGCTACCTTCATTGTGTCCCTAATCAATGCAATTAAATGGATAGTGTGACCAAAAAATATCTTAAGGGTGTGTTTGACTCTCTTTGTTCTTTTTGGAGAAAATTACACATTTAATCTTGGTTTGCTTAGCGTTCACACTGTTATTTTTAACACTGAACCTAAAGATCTGCTACAAGGAAATGGCAGTTCCGACGCCTGTCCCAAACTGTAATGGATTTTAGTTCATTTAGATGTCTTTGGTCTATGTTGCAGAGTTCTTTTTCAGGGGGTCTTGGACCACTTGTTTGGTGCGCACCAAGGTTCAGATGGCAGCGTTCACACTTATTCAATTGAACTGCACTATCAGAGCAATCACACCAGAGTTAGTTTAAATTGAACTAAACCAAGTGTGAACACGCAAAATGTAGACTGTATGACTTATGCACTGTATTCTTTTAAGTCTTTGAGTCATGTAATTTATTTTGGAAGTGAAATATGACTAGGACATTTTCTTGACAGGTTTTCTAAAATTAACCCACGTAGATAGACACTCCCAGACTTCCTAATAAAGATTAACTTCTCACATGAAAGCTCCTGAAGCTCAAGTTCACCTTTGTACACTGATTAACATTAACAAACCTTGGGTACAACCTTCATTCTTTAAGTGTTGTAAATATTTGACACCTGGTGAAAGAACACAGTTCACCGACTCTAGGTTTTGTGTTAGTTTAGTAAAGAACAATTCACTCCGTCATGACAAGTATCCAGTGAGGCCAGAGAGGGCCTCAATCAACAAAGGAAACATGATAAGTGTGCCGTGGGTGTTCAGGGAGTTCCTGGGCTTCTTTAGCTTGAACACCCCTAATGAGAAAGCCCTCCATTGGCGCGACTTGCATTGAGAGTCACAGCATTAGTCATGGTTTTGTAATAGCTCATATCTGATAAAGATCTGATAGAGAATGTAGCCCATGGCAACAGATAACATACTACTGTCTTAACTTGTAGGTGGCATTCTTGAGCGTTCTTCAAGTATGACCTGCAGGGAATCCGAATGCGTCATATCAACAGTTTTCCATTCAGAACAACAACAGCTATGGTTTCTGTTTGTATGTACAAACAGATTTTCAACCAATTCATTTACTCATTCTGATTTTTTTCAAAAGCACTGAATAAAAGCACACACCATCAGTGTTTGGGATTGACATCCACATTTACAGGAGTGAAAGTAAATCAGGAATTCAATAAGTAAATTCCACCACCAATACATATAAAACACAATAATATAGAAATATAGCCTACTGTACAATGATTGCAGTAGAAATATCTGACAATAATAATAGCTGAAATCTGAAAGTGACAAATTGTAAAATGCAATGAATCATAAAAATCACAACTTTTGTGATTAAGAAATGATAAGATTTGCTGTTAATCTGGACACTTTCCCTTTCTGCTGGAGCAGATAAAGATTTTAATGAAACTAACTTAACAGACAATTTTGGTTGTCTTGTTCTCCTCGTCTTTGCCTCATTTCCTTTTAACTCATGTGCATAAAAAAGACTGCTCCGTATATAAAGCTCAAGTTGCTGTAACATTTAGCATTCCTCCTCTTATGCATTTACAGTATTGATAATTTAATTCAATGTTCTGATCCATTAA
The DNA here is from genome assembly GCF_001515645.1 of Sinocyclocheilus grahami. NCBI lineage: Eukaryota > Metazoa > Chordata > Actinopteri > Cypriniformes > Cyprinidae > Sinocyclocheilus > Sinocyclocheilus grahami. The sequence goes on from NW_015505859.1 coordinate 1,137,136, forward strand.
GGGTTAAACTAGTGACTGCCAGGAATAGCACATCTTACCTGAGTGAATCTGAATCTTTTTGCCGTTTTTCAAAAAAAAGTTATTTGTAGAAAACTTCGAAGTGGAAGAACACTGCCTCAAAAGAAAACACCCAAGAATAGATCTCACAAGGAGAAGAAAGATAGCACAAGCTGCTGGTGAATGGACATGGGAAACAATTGCTCTCATTCCTAAAAAAAGACTTTATATTAAGGCTACACTTTTGTCAGTGCTACTTGTTGACAGTGTTTGTTGAATGGTGAAAGGAGACGTCAAAGTTTGTGTGCCTTCAGAACAGCTTTATGTATTTTTCTTCCTGAGTTCCACTTGTAATGTTAAGGTATTTGTTGCACCAAAATAGCCATAATTTAGATTTTAATGACCATCTATTTAGATTTTTTTTAACCCCCTCTCTCCTGGCCCTTAGAATGAAATGGACCGTTTTCTGCTGTTGTGCCTTTTAGACTTCTCCGAAAACGGCCTCTTCACGTGTGAAAATGAGCAGCAACACTGTGCAGGTTTGTTGTCATATCCAATATAGGTGATTGATTGATTGAAATTCTGCATTACATTTGAAAGATAAAAATCTGCACTGAAATGTTCTGCACAAACTATTAAACTCATATTGAAATGATCTGGAATCCTGTTAAAAATAATGTTGGTTTCTAACATTTTGGGGGACTTTCCCATGTGGCTTTTAGGTTAATAGTTTCTATTCGACTTTTTCTTTATTTCCTCACTGTGACTAGGCGGGCCATGTTTCTGAATACTGAATAGGCGTTGTTGGTGTGCAAATGTCCATTTTTCATGTATCTGACATCTGTAATCCAGCGATTTCAGTTTGAGCCATTTTTGTAGCTTAGTTTCAATAAATATCCATTTTTAGAATGGGGAGGACATTTTGAATTTTAGAAGTTACAGCATGTTTTCATAGCTTCATCTTAAAAGATTGAGGATTTTTTTTGTTTCATGATCAGTCACCTTTAATCTGACATTAAAACAAGAGAAGTGAAACAAAAAAAGGCCAAATTTGCAGTTTAGTAGTCAATATACAGAAAAAACACTACTGTTCAAAAGTTTGGGATTGGCAAGATTTTTAATGTTTTTAAAATAAATTCTTTTTTTCCCGTTCTACTTACCAAGGCTGCATTTATTTATAAAAACGGTCTTGAGGATTTTTTTTGTTTCATGATCAGTCACCTTTAATCTGACATTAAAAAAAGAGAAGTGAAACAGAAAAAGGCCAAATTTGCAGTTTAGTAGTCAATATACAGAAAAAACACTACTGTTCAAAAGTTTGGGATTGGCAAGATTTTTAATGTTTTTAAAATAAGTCTTTTTTTCCCGTTCTACTTACCAAGGCTGCATTTATTTATAAAAACTGTAAAATTGTGAAATATTGAATTTTCAGGATCATTACTCCAGTCTTCAGTGTCACATGATCCTTCAGAAATCATTCTAATATGCTGTTTTGTTGCTTAAGAAATATTTCATATTTTTAGCAATGCTGCATGAAAACAGTTGTGCTGCTTAATATTTTTGAATAGAATGTTCAAAAGAGCAGTTTATTTAAAATATAAATCTTTTGTAATATAAATGTATTTACTGTCACTTTTGATCAATTTAATGAGTCTTTGCAAAATAAATGTATTAATTTCTTTCCAAAAAAAAAAAAA
>NW_015505859.1:1140071-1202382 GCF_001515645.1 Sinocyclocheilus grahami
AGTCTTCAGTGTCACATGATCCTTCAGAAATCATTCTAATATGCTGTTTTGTTGCTTAAGAAATATTTCATATTTTTAGCAATGCTGCATGAAAACAGTTGTGCTGCTTAATATTTTTGAATAGAATGTTCAAAAGAGCAGTTTATTTAAAATATAAATCTTTTGTAATATAAATGTATTTACTGTCACTTTTGATCAATTTAATGAGTCTTTGCAAAATAAATGTATTAATTTCTTTCCAAAAAAAAAAAAAAGACATACTGACACTAGGGATGCAACAATACAGTTATCCCATGGTTCAGTACGTACCTCGTTTTTTATCCACGGTTTTCAGTTAGTTTCAGTTCTGATCGCTTGGCATATATAAGTTTTTTTTTTTTTCTTTTACAAATCTTCAAAAAAAAATCCTGTACTCTTCTGTACAATGGAGAAAAACATTGATTATCATATGTCTACTTCAAACAAATTTTTGGAGAGATTTTTAGTTTATCTGTGTTCTTCAAGCCATCTCAGGTATTTTCATAACAGTTAATTATATTTATAATTCATTGCTAATCGACATAGCCTTTATTACAGTATATTTTCTGCCTCATTCTGTGATAAGAATCCACATCAGATCACAAAAGGAAGTTATTTCAAACATTGGACTGGTGTTGTGGAGTAAAAACATGTTACAATGTTCTCTTTGGTTGGACAGCAGGTTTAGAAACGCTTCTCATTACAAGGGAAGATGTTTGATGTGTGTTGTTTTTTATAAGCGAGGAGACTCACGGACACACAAACGGAGCCAATTCAGAGAGAAAGAATACGCACGGAAATTATTGAAATGCAAAACTGAAAAACCGCAGTTCACAATCGCATATTGAACCATAGATGTCGTACCGAACGGTTCAATATTATATTGAGAATTGTGGCATCCCTAACTGACACTGAGAACTCTTTTGACTGCAGATTGTGTCAATTGACCAGTCAGAATCAATTATTCCAGAGAATGTTTCAGAACATTTCATAGTACAATATCAAGGAAGGGCATATACACAGGATCCACCTGTTTTCTTGTTACAGGCCAGTTTGCATGAGAAGCAGAATCAAACAAAAGCCTCTTCTTAGTTTCTGTCACCATCCCATAATATCAGTCCAGCCTACACTAGGAATGCAGGGGAATGACCCGTAATGTTGCCAGGGAACAGACTCATTCCTTTAATCTCTATTGGGTTTCTTTATGAGCCAGAGAGTAAGAGAGACTCAACATTAACCTCAGCAGATGTGTGATTTATGCCCACAGATCCACCTGCACAGTGTTTAATCACCAGCTATAATGACTAGCTATAAAAGTCTGTCTTTGTTTTCTGTTCCATGTACTTGTTCCTGCTTTCAGTACAGCTTTATTAGTAGGGGAATATTGGTTTTACAACAAGCCCCTCCTTTTGCAGGTGCTCTGGAAACTGCCCCTAATGTTTCCGTAGGTTTTGTTCATATATACTGATACTGAAATCAAACTGACCCTATGTACTTTTTAATGCACACTCTTGGTCTTATAGTCTAATTAATTTCCATCCTGTGTTTCTGCATTTTTTCTCATTTAATATCCTGTTTAAGTCCTGTTAAGCATATTATATGATGTAACCGAAATGGTTTGTGAACGCTTACGTCTTCAGATTTGTATTGAAGCGTTTTTGCCATGGGATAAAAAAAAAAGATCTAAAAAAAAAAACTTGACTGTGACTTTTTATCACAGATGTGTGAGTTTATATCTTGAGCTTATATCAATTTAAACTTTTTTCCCCTCAGAATTGCAAGAAAAAAAGTCAGAATTGAGAGATGTAAACTTGCATTTCTGAGATAAAAAAGTCAGAATTGTGAGATTAAAAAATACAATGAACTTCTTTATTTTTTATTCTTTGGCAGAAAAAGAAAGAATTGCGAGATATAAACTGAGGGTAATTCTGAGGGGGGGGGGGGGCTAAATTGTAAGGAAAAAATCCAAAATTCTGAGATGTAAACTTAAAATTGTAAGTGAAAAATAATCAGAATTCTAAATTTATATCTCGCAATTCTGACTTTTTTTCCCCCTCAGAATTGTTAGAAAAAAATGTCAGAATTGTGAAATAAAAAATTACAATTACCTTTTTCTTTTTATTCCATGGTGGAAACAGGCTTAGATTTGTGTAGAACATGAATTAGACCCCGGAAAGACTAGGAATATTTTTGTGGGTCAAGCTGTCGGATAACACACACAGGTCCAATATCTGAATATAAACCATGGCACATTCACAGGTCTATGTTTAGAGCTTTTATGATGTGCGGATAATAACTGCGGATCCAGATTTAGAAAGGACGGAGCCTCAACATTTATCTAGTAATGGAGTCAGTGTCAGTATTGCCGCTCGAACCATGTTTATTTTCTATTTGCATAGTCAACTGCAGCTTAATTGTTCGTAGCTGTGATTCAGTTGTGTTTCAGATTCACTCAATGATATTGTCTGTTGACTCACAGAACGTACAAGGTCATCAGCGTAACATTTGCCTGATGCCATATATTGTGGTGAGTGTTTGATCCGATTTCATTGATGATGGGCCAGACCCGTATAAGCCTACATCATCTCATTGTCCCTGGGGCCACTCATCTGCCTATCAACCCCGGAGAACACAACAGGGGGCCACCGAGAGGAAGAGGTTTCACATGGAGACACAAAGGCTGGGCGCTCTGAGTCACGCTTACACATTCACCGGGGGAAATGGCTGAAAAAAATAGACATTTCCTTTAAGTAAAATATTTCTTATTAAAATTTCTTTTTTTTTATTTTGGAAGTGAAATATGACTAGGACATTTTCTTGACAGGTTTTCTAAAATTAACCCACGTAGATAGACACTCCCAGACTTCCTAATAAAGATTAACTTCTCACATGAAAGCTCCTGAAGCTCAAGTTCACCTTTGTACACTGATTAACATTAACAAACCTTGGGTACAACCTTCATTCTTTAAGTGTTGTAAATATTTGACACCTGGTGAAAGAACACAGTTCACCGACTCTAGGTTTTGTGTTAGTTTAGTAAAGAACAATTCACTCCGTCATGACAAGTATCCAGTGAGGCCAGAGAGGGCCTCAATCAACAAAGGAAACATGATAAGTGTGCCGTGGGTGTTCAGGGAGTTCCTGGGCTTCTTTAGCTTGAACACCCCTAATGAGAAAGCCCTCCATTGGCGCGACTTGCATTGAGAGTCACAGCATTAGTCATGGTTTTGTAATAGCTCATATCTGATAAAGATCTGATAGAGAATGTAGCCCATGGCAACAGATAACATACTACTGTCTTAACTTGTAGGTGGCATTCTTGAGCGTTCTTCAAGTATGACCTGCAGGGAATCCGAATGCGTCATATCAACAGTTTTCCATTCAGAACAACAACAGCTATGGTTTCTGTTTGTATGTACAAACAGATTTTCAACCAATTCATTTACTCATTCTGATTTTTTTCAAAAGCACTGAATAAAAGCACACACCATCAGTGTTTGGGATTGACATCCACATTTACAGGAGTGAAAGTAAATCAGGAATTCAATAAGTAAATTCCACCACCAATACATATAAAACACAATAATATAGAAATATAGCCTACTGTACAATGATTGCAGTAGAAATATCTGACAATAATAATAGCTGAAATCTGAAAGTGACAAATTGTAAAATGCAATGAATCATAAAAATCACAACTTTTGTGATTAAGAAATGATAAGATTTGCTGTTAATCTGGACACTTTCCCTTTCTGCTGGAGCAGATAAAGATTTTAATGAAACTAACTTAACAGACAATTTTGGTTGTCTTGTTCTCCTCGTCTTTGCCTCATTTCCTTTTAACTCATGTGCATAAAAAAGACTGCTCCGTATATAAAGCTCAAGTTGCTGTAACATTTAGCATTCCTCCTCTTATGCATTTACAGTATTGATAATTTAATTCAATGTTCTGATCCATTAAGGGTTAAACTAGTGACTGCCAGGAATAGCACATCTTACCTGAGTGAATCTGAATCTTTTTGCCGTTTTTCAAAAAAAAGTTATTTGTAGAAAACTTCGAAGTGGAAGAACACTGCCTCAAAAGAAAACACCCAAGAATAGATCTCACAAGGAGAAGAAAGATAGCACAAGCTGCTGGTGAATGGACATGGGAAACAATTGCTCTCATTCCTAAAAAAAGACTTTATATTAAGGCTACACTTTTGTCAGTGCTACTTGTTGACAGTGTTTGTTGAATGGTGAAAGGAGACGTCAAAGTTTGTGTGCCTTCAGAACAGCTTTATGTATTTTTCTTCCTGAGTTCCACTTGTAATGTTAAGGTATTTGTTGCACCAAAATAGCCATAATTTAGATTTTAATGACCATCTATTTAGATTTTTTTTAACCCCCTCTCTCCTGGCCCTTAGAATGAAATGGACCGTTTTCTGCTGTTGTGCCTTTTAGACTTCTCCGAAAACGGCCTCTTCACGTGTGAAAATGAGCAGCAACACTGTGCAGGTTTGTTGTCATATCCAATATAGGTGATTGATTGATTGAAATTCTGCATTACATTTGAAAGATAAAAATCTGCACTGAAATGTTCTGCACAAACTATTAAACTCATATTGAAATGATCTGGAATCCTGTTAAAAATAATGTTGGTTTCTAACATTTTGGGGGACTTTCCCATGTGGCTTTTAGGTTAATAGTTTCTATTCGACTTTTTCTTTATTTCCTCACTGTGACTAGGCGGGCCATGTTTCTGAATACTGAATAGGCGTTGTTGGTGTGCAAATGTCCATTTTTCATGTATCTGACATCTGTAATCCAGCGATTTCAGTTTGAGCCATTTTTGTAGCTTAGTTTCAATAAATATCCATTTTTAGAATGGGGAGGACATTTTGAATTTTAGAAGTTACAGCATGTTTTCATAGCTTCATCTTAAAAGATTGAGGATTTTTTTTGTTTCATGATCAGTCACCTTTAATCTGACATTAAAAAAAGAGAAGTGAAACAGAAAAAGGCCAAATTTGCAGTTTAGTAGTCAATATACAGAAAAAACACTACTGTTCAAAAGTTTGGGATTGGCAAGATTTTTAATGTTTTTAAAATAAGTCTTTTTTTCCCGTTCTACTTACCAAGGCTGCATTTATTTATAAAAACTGTAAAATTGTGAAATATTGAATTTTCAGGATCATTACTCCAGTCTTCAGTGTCACATGATCCTTCAGAAATCATTCTAATATGCTGTTTTGTTGCTTAAGAAATATTTCATATTTTTAGCAATGCTGCATGAAAACAGTTGTGCTGCTTAATATTTTTGAATAGAATGTTCAAAAGAACAGTTTATTTAAAATATAAATCTTTTGTAATATAAATGTATTTACTGTCACTTTTGATCAATTTAATGAGTCTTTGCAAAATAAATGTATTAATTTCTTTCCAAAAAAAAAAAAAGACATACTGACACTAGGGATGCAACAATACAGTTATCCCATGGTTCAGTACGTACCTCGTTTTTTATCCACGGTTTTCAGTTAGTTTCAGTTCTGATCGCTTGGCATATATAAGTTTTTTTTTTTTTCTTTTACAAATCTTCAAAAAAAAATCCTGTACTCTTCTGTACAATGGAGAAAAACATTGATTATCATATGTCTACTTCAAACAAATTTTTGGAGAGATTTTTAGTTTATCTGTGTTCTTCAAGCCATCTCAGGTATTTTCATAACAGTTAATTATATTTATAATTCATTGCTAATCGACATAGCCTTTATTACAGTATATTTTCTGCCTCATTCTGTGATAAGAATCCACATCAGATCACAAAAGGAAGTTATTTCAAACATTGGACTGGTGTTGTGGAGTAAAAACATGTTACAATGTTCTCTTTGGTTGGACAGCAGGTTTAGAAACGCTTCTCATTACAAGGGAAGATGTTTGATGTGTGTTGTTTTTTATAAGCGAGGAGACTCACGGACACACAAACGGAGCCAATTCAGAGAGAAAGAATACGCACGGAAATTATTGAAATGCAAAACTGAAAAACCGCAGTTCACAATCGCATATTGAACCATAGATGTCGTACCGAACGGTTCAATATTATATTGAGAATTGTGGCATCCCTAACTGACACTGAGAACTCTTTTGACTGCAGATTGTGTCAATTGACCAGTCAGAATCAATTATTCCAGAGAATGTTTCAGAACATTTCATAGTACAATATCAAGGAAGGGCATATACACAGGATCCACCTGTTTTCTTGTTACAGGCCAGTTTGCATGAGAAGCAGAATCAAACAAAAGCCTCTTCTTAGTTTCTGTCACCATCCCATAATATCAGTCCAGCCTACACTAGGAATGCAGGGGAATGACCCGTAATGTTGCCAGGGAACAGACTCATTCCTTTAATCTCTATTGGGTTTCTTTATGAGCCAGAGAGTAAGAGAGACTCAACATTAACCTCAGCAGATGTGTGATTTATGCCCACAGATCCACCTGCACAGTGTTTAATCACCAGCTATAATGACTAGCTATAAAAGTCTGTCTTTGTTTTCTGTTCCATGTACTTGTTCCTGCTTTCAGTACAGCTTTATTAGTAGGGGAATATTGGTTTTACAACAAGCCCCTCCTTTTGCAGGTGCTCTGGAAACTGCCCCTAATGTTTCCGTAGGTTTTGTTCATATATACTGATACTGAAATCAAACTGACCCTATGTACTTTTTAATGCACACTCTTGGTCTTATAGTCTAATTAATTTCCATCCTGTGTTTCTGCATTTTTTCTCATTTAATATCCTGTTTAAGTCCTGTTAAGCATATTATATGATGTAACCGAAATGGTTTGTGAACGCTTACGTCTTCAGATTTGTATTGAAGCGTTTTTGCCATGGGATAAAAAAAAAAGATCTAAAAAAAAAAACTTGACTGTGACTTTTTATCACAGATGTGTGAGTTTATATCTTGAGCTTATATCAATTTAAACTTTTTTCCCCTCAGAATTGCAAGAAAAAAAGTCAGAATTGAGAGATGTAAACTTGCATTTCTGAGATAAAAAAGTCAGAATTGTGAGATTAAAAAATACAATGAACTTCTTTATTTTTTATTCTTTGGCAGAAAAAGAAAGAATTGCGAGATATAAACTGAGGGTAATTCTGAGGGGGGGGGGGACTAAATTGTAAGGTAAAAATCCAAAATTCTGAGATGTAAACTTAAAATTGTAAGTGAAAAATAATCAGAATTCTAAATTTATATCTCGCAATTCTGACTTTTTTTCCCCCTCAGAATTGTTAGAAAAAAATGTCAGAATTGTGAAATAAAAAATTACAATTACCTTTTTCTTTTTATTCCATGGTGGAAACAGGCTTAGATTTGTGTAGAACATGAATTAGACCCCGGAAAGACTAGGAATATTTTTGTGGGTCAAGCTGTCGGATAACACACACAGGTCCAATATCTGAATATAAACCATGGCACATTCACAGGTCTATGTTTAGAGCTTTTATGATGTGCGGATAATAACTGCGGATCCAGATTTAGAAAGGACGGAGCCTCAACATTTATCTAGTAATGGAGTCAGTGTCAGTATTGCCGCTCGAACCATGTTTATTTTCTATTTGCATAGTCAACTGCAGCTTAATTGTTCGTAGCTGTGATTCAGTTGTGTTTCAGATTCACTCAATGATATTGTCTGTTGACTCACAGAACGTACAAGGTCATCAGCGTAACATTTGCCTGATGCCATATATTGTGGTGAGTGTTTGATCCGATTTCATTGATGATGGGCCAGACCCGTATAAGCCTACATCATCTCATTGTCCCTGGGGCCACTCATCTGCCTATCAACCCCGGAGAACACAACAGGGGGCCACCGAGAGGAAGAGGTTTCACATGGAGACACAAAGGCTGGGCGCTCTGAGTCACGCTTACACATTCACCGGGGGAAATGGCTGAGTAATCAGCGCTCACCACAGAGATTTTTAATGATCTAACAGGTCTAAGTGACTGTTAGCAATAAACCGTTTTTCATATTTCTATCCAGTCAGCTTTTAAAAGAGTAAGAAATGTGGAGCACACAGAAACATTACTTTTAAGTGCTCTGAGCCAGGCTTTAATTGTTCACGTCTGGATGAAATGCCAAAACCCTGTGCCGTGACATTGGAGTCGATGACCCAGTGGGATCTGGGTTTGTGGTCAAATTACGTTGAAAGGTTGAAAGTTGAGGTTTTTGGGACTGGAAGGGGCGTTTTACTTACTGTAGAAGTGTAATGTTGTAAATCGTGTTAGGATGCATCTTGTTTTAAGGACGTTTTACTGCAAAACATGACAGAAAACTGATAAAGAAAATGATGCATTGCTGTAAAAACAAAAACATGTCTGTGCTGTGCTGGATGCACATTATTCTTATATTAAAAGAATGGATCACTCCTTATAAAGCATGTTGATGATTCTTGCCATTACTATGTCTGTCTTTGTTGTAAAGCAAAGCTTTTACAGGAGAGCAGTGAGCTCACCAAATGTAAAATCCCCTTCTAGCATTCCTCTGGCCCTGACTACAACTCCCACTTCTCTGTGGCTTGCTGCTCAGAAACCAGACAACACGCAAATTAGAGAGCGAGACTGGTCTTTTTAGCACCTGATTCAGGCTTCTTAAAGGAATAGTCTAGGTTAAATACAAGTTGTGTTGTGTGTTTCTATGCCTTTTGCTGCCTGGTCATTCTTGCTAAGAGGTTTTTATAAATAGTTCACAAAACCCTGCATCTTATTAAATAACCACTTATAATCCAGTATAAAACCAATTCCCTTCAGTCAGTTTTTTTTTTTACATGGTTAAAAAAAGGTTACTTTTGAACCATACCTCGATTTACAAATGAACAAAATGTGATGACATTCATTGTGTACTTGCCCCATTAGCTTCCATTGTAAGTGCATTTTTTTCTTGTTTTTTATATTGTTAGTGAGGTATAAGTTGCCATCACTTTGTGTCATTCAACCGTAACTGGCACCTAATGTGACATTTTCAGAAAGACGTAACCTGGGTAACTATTTAAAATCAGCATGCACTGCACAAACAGTGGCTCATGGAAGAGTCATTCTGGCAGAAAGGCACACACGCTTTAGCCTAATCCTGCCCAACCGCATTCGCCGGAAATGGGAGGCTGTGAGGGTGGTGGAGGCTCTTGTTTAAATATGTGAGTCAAGTGCAAGACATCCCTCCCTTCTGTCTGAATTCTGCAATGTGGTAAAAAAGGCAATGCTCAACACAAGCCACAGCCCTGGAACACCATCAGATTCCCAACGTTTATTGATAGCATCGACTGAAAAAGCAACTGAATTTGTTTGTGCAGGAGCTGGAGCAAAAAGAAGATGGCTTCTTAGTCATTTTGTCCTCTCTCTGCTCCACCCAACATTATCATATCATCTCCTCACATTTGACATACAATCCTGCTCGGACCCTCCAGGGGATCTAAATAGATGGGTGAGAATTTAATAACGTGATAAAGATACACTTTAGTGTCTGTCCAGCACTATGAGGTCACAGTGAAAGAATCTAATGGTAGCTCATGTGGGCCATCAGGACAGAAGATGAAGTGGACTTCTGGCTCTCTAGGAGAAAGACAGATGGTGCATCAGACAGTTGATGTTTATGTAGAGTTAAACCATGAGACAGTAGAAGTGTGACCACTGTAAACATTCGGTTCATACCCATAATCCCTAGCCATGTGTCTATCTCCTCAGACTACCATGCGCTATGGATAATTCAACATTAATAATTATATATTATATCAATATTAATTATATTGATATAATATTTCTATAATATATCATATAAATATTAAAATTATAATAATGTAATCTATAATGTTTAATAATAATAATCTATCATTTAATAATAATAATAATCATTATTATTATATTTAGTGGTGTTTGTATTGGTCATATGCCTTTCGAAACCCTTACTAACCTATATATATTTGTAAATTATATAAAAATATTTTTTCATCATTCCCTTATAATCATTCTTTTTCCTCAAAAATAAGTTATTTTTAAATAGTTACTCATCTGTCCTTTTCAATATGATAATAGTAAATATCCTTGAGCTACGTTTTTATTTTTGTAAGCCATTTGGAGTTTTGTATAAAAATACACACACACACACAAACTATTTAAAAATATCTAACAACAAGTAACATCAAAACCAGATTGGTTTAAAATGGCTGTTAATCTGTCCACTGTAGTGGACAACATGCAAAAAAAAAAAGAGCTGAATTTCAAATTTCACTGGTGGAGTGACAGTGTGTCCGAATCTGTGGCAGCTGCTCTTCTGCGCTGCCAGAGAGTTGTTAATACGCCGCACACACACCCTCCTCAACACAGGTGAGTGAGTGAAAACAAACACCTAAGACACAACACATTCTCAAGATATGTATAATGAACCTTTAGCCCAACACATTCTGGTGGCCTAATGAGATCCCCAACTGTCAGTGTGCGCACTTCCATTGTACAATGGAAATGAGCTATTGTTACAGCAGGAAACACCTTGCTCAACAAATAGGTTTTGAGAAAAGGCACGTTTTTACCAGCAAACAATAAATGTTACTCAACTGAATCATATTACACAACCAGTGGAGATGTCTTTCAGGCAGAGCCACTACAAGAAATGTCTGAGCGTTTGTCAAGTTAAGTCACCTATATATAGCGCTTCATACAACATAGATTGTTTCGAAGCAGATTCACAGTAATCAACTGGAAAATGACAGAATCAATGATGCAAACGTTGTCAAATATGAGAGAAATCTGCTGTAAAGCAGCCCTAAAGAGACAATAGTGTCATTATTCAGCTTAAGTCATTCTTCTGTTAATTCAGTTCAGTTCAATGACTGATTAAAGTTAATTCATTATTAAACCAGTTCAATTCAGCTACAGACAGCTCTACAGAATACAATAGGGTTATTATTTAGATTAAGCCAGTTCAATGTTGATTCAGTTCAGTTCACTAGACCTTAGTTGTCTAAGTGTATCGCCATATTTAATTTTTGTCACAGGAATGAAAACGAGGCTATGACGGATAGACGTGCAGTGTGTTCAATGGATTGTACTGTTGTTCAGCTGACAAAATGTCTTTCCAAAAAAACTTTCAGTAGACAAAAACTATTTTGAAAGTTGTGAAAATTGCGTGATCTAAGACCTTAATACTGTTTTAATCCACATCAAATTCAATAGCCTACGGTGTCTAACCTCATTCTCGCGAACCTGTTTGTTATTAATGCGACCGCAGGACGTTTTCAATGGCTCTTGGGCAGCCATATCAGAGATTGTCTATATTAGCTATGTTTCCATCACCCTCTCCTATCTGTTTTTCATGCCCATTTTGATGTTTCGCATCAGAAACAAGTGATGAAAATGCCAAATTTAAAGGATTTGATTCAAAAGTGAGTTTTGGGCAGTGTAGAGTAGCACTTGTTGTTTGTCATTACTCTGATCACAAATGCAGACATGGTTTTATGTTTACGCGGCGCGATGCAACGCAACATGTAAAAAGACAGTATAAGTCATTATAATCCGTAATTATGTCCCCACTGGATGCAACAAATGTCTCGTTTATATAGAGTTTTAATGTTTTGTCTCGTCGCTCCAGCCGGGACACGGCAGCACAATATGGTGAGGGGCGTAACATTTCTGTCACACACTTGAGGTATTCGGCCAATCACAATGCTCTGGATAGCTGGCCAATCACAGCACACCTCGCTTTTCAGACCGATGAGCTTTGTAAAAATCAACACGTTTCAGAAAGGCGGAAGAAACTATAATGTACAGTATGTGGAAAATAATGTGTTTTTTTAACCTTAAACTGCATAAACACATTTCATTACACCAAATACACAAAACAATGTTCTTTTTAGCAGCATCATATGACCCCTTTAAGTGGAGGGATGGAAAGCGAGCACAAGCTTTCTTGGAGAGAGTTCTGGCCTCGGTGAGAACACGATCCTCTCCTCTTCCTCTCTTGGTTCAGATCAGGACGGCTTCTGAGACACAGGGTCCAACGTCCCTCTGGGGCGGGGACCTTGGCGCTTCTGAAACGGGTAGAGTTTCACCATCCGGGGGCGCTGCTGGAGCCCAGGCTCAGTTTTAGTCTGGGGCTGAGGTGGCACTGGCTTGGCTGGCTGCTGAGTGGATGGAGCCTTTTGGTGACTTGAACCAGCCGCCGCACCGGAGCGCTTTGGCAGGAAGTGACACATTGCCTGCGATGATTTCTCTGCCGCTGTAAACTGCTTTGTAAACCCAGAAGGAAATCAATTTCCCCCTGAAGGAAATCAAGCCACTCACAGCTGACGAGGGGCACTGATCCTCACGTGTGAAGCACACAGGCGAATCGAGGCGTTGGGAGGAGCCAGGTGTTAAAGCCTTGCTGCTCCGCTGCTTCTTTCTCCTAAATGTTGCTCAGAGCCAACTTATATTTCTGCCACAATTAAGCAAGCCAAAGTAGCAGTGGCAAGGAAACCAAACTCCATCAGGAGATAAAAATGGAAAAAAAAGCTTGGAAGAAACTGGGCTCAGTTCTGCTCTGGTATGTCATCATAACCTTCCTGAATTATGAACTGTAAACTTGACATACTGCCAGGGTGTGACCCAAACCCATATGTACAGTATTCCGACCAGATGTGGCAGTTAGATTGGATAGCTCATAAAGCATGAGAATGATGTCATTCCTAAAAGAGGGCTGTCGGCCACCCAGCATGTGATGAGCTACCCATATCCTCTGCCAGATCGGTCAGCTGACCAAGCTGTATCCAATTAGCCAAAGCTGAGTGAACTTCTATGAGTATAAAACAATAAATGTTCATGTTGTCTGTCAGTATCACTAACAAATAGTTATAAAGTCCGGACTCAGAAAACTCATCCAATGGGAGCTTTACAAGCAAACAGCATGACTCATTCATTCAAGCAGACAGGCGCTGTGCAGAACAAGCTCTTGTTAATGCATTTTGCGGAGGTGGTTCACCACAGATGTTTAAACATTGGTTTGAAACAGTGAAGGTCAAAGGTTAAAAAAACCAACAAAAGATCTGAGACCAACTTTAAATAGCAAAGGGAAATGAGCTCTGTGGTGTGGGTTCCTCTTTCAAGTTCTGCCGTAGATCCAGTTTTTATAGATCAGAAGAAATTTCAGTCGTTATGAGTATAAAATGCTAAAGGTGTGACAAATGCACAAGTATTGCAATTTTCTGTCAAGGAAGTACAATTTCATGATGACGCAAGCAGATAATGCAAGGTGAGAATTTGCAAGTGATGGGTGTGTTTGTGAAAGAGTGTTTATCGTCAATGTAACATGGCCACAATGCAGATCACACACAGGATACAGGTGTATGTCACATGAAAGACATCCTTGGAATTGAAAGCAGGAGGCAGACTAGACTAGACTTTTTTTTTATGCCAAAACGTAGACATTACAGCATTTGCTACTCCGGTTTTCAAAAATATCTTTGAAATGGGAAGCCGGTCCTAACTGCTCTGATGAGGAAATGACTCATTGCATCACACTGGAATCTTCCTCCTTGGGAAAATAATGAGCATACAATTCTCAAAAGAAATTACAATAACTTGGTCTTTTATATAGAGGTTTTATTATTTGCCTTAATTTCTTGTCCGAGCGTTTTAAAAATACTCCATACATACAATGAGGAAGCAACTACTTTGTCTTATAGAGGAGGGTGCTGAAATTAAATAAACAGAAAAGTAACTAATTCACATTTCATAATTTGCACAGCTCAATAACAGTGTTAACGTTTTACTGGCCAAAATTATAATTTTCTCTAACAGAAAAGAAAAAAAGCTTAAAATATGACTTTTCATAAAGTTTGCTGAAATATACATTCTAACACTGTCCTGAACATCAAAATACAAATAATATTTCCAAAAATATCAAAATGCATACCATTGTGATATATTATTTAGATTTTCAGTCTACCACTGTTCAGTACTCACTTACTGAATAGACACGGATTACTACTGCTTCTTTTAATAAATAAAATATTACATCAACATACAACACAGAGACTTTCAAATACATTGCCAGTGCATTAGGGCTGGACAAGGTTGGTCTAAATCCAAATAAATATTAATAGATATATACACGCATACATAAATAAATAAATTAAAGCATAGCCAGCAATGATTAAATACACAGTGCACAAGACATGAACAAAACTGCTTATTTGTAAGAATACTTATTTCAGGCAGAGCTTCTTCAGTACTAGAAAAAGCCTCGTCTCTAAAACTCAAACTACATTCCCAACCCCGAAGAGTTCCTTCTCATTCTGTATCGAACAGCTCAGTGTCTCTTCCTGACCGAGTCTGTCTGTCAGAGTTCTAGTTCGTGGCAGGTTTTGCGCTCTCCTGCGAACCATTTAGAGAGTCCTTCGTGAGTCAGGCCCTTCACAGAGGCACCATGACTCCTGCCAAACAAATGCTATCACTCTATCCTCCTCTCCAGCACACTGTACCCTCTGCTCTTTGCCACTTAATTTTGAGGTAGAATTTCCACACGGTTGCCCTGAAATAAAACAAGAACCCAGATGTCAGGCGACTTGAGTCAAATCATGCTGGATGATTTTATGCAGTATGTACCAATGGATGACTTCACTCACCGTTCTCTCCAGTCTCATTTAGTGGTGTGGGGCGGCTCCCAGTTTAACTTTCTCCTCATTTTCCACATTATATGCACCTTGCTTGTGAAACCTAGATGATAAAAAGATTGACATTATGATAGACTGCAGACATCTAATTGCTTATAGAAATTAAAGTGTGAGATTAAGTACAAACCTGAGTGCCAGCATCAGTCCAATGATGGTGAGACATAACGAAGAGAGAACCACGGCCACCACAGCAAGGGCCGTAGTGCGGCTATACACTCCCTCGTTCTTCTTTAATTCCAGGGAGAAAAGGTGGCATCGCTCTCCCGAGTAGCCCTGGTCACAACTGGAGAAAAAACAGCCATTGATTCTCTTAAACGATAAAACAGCAACAATAAAACGGTAGCAACAAATTACAGGAGAAATGGTTTAAAGGAAGTGCTTACATGCATGAGGGCCCCTTTAAGTCCCTGAGATACTGGCAGGTTCCGTGGATACAAAAGTCCTTGTACTTTTTTAGACATGGATTCCTTTTCTTGCCTCTTCCCTTCTTCCTTCCAAGCCCCTTCCTCTTCGAGTCTTCAAGTTTCTCTGCATTCAAAACTGCACTCGGGTCTTTGGGTTTGCTTGAAAACGCAACTGTTTTGGTGGGAAAAGAAGAGGAAATGTACAGTTATTCATACTAAAACTGAAACCACAGCACCAATGAAAACCACAAAATCTGTGACAAATTGCTTATGCTCCTCTATTGCAAGTCATTTGGGATAAAAGTGTCCGCTAAACATGTACATTTAAAATGAATTACCTAATGGCACCTCGTAATCCCCTGAAAACTCATCCTCTTCATCGTCATAGTAATACTCGTCTTCCTCCTCATACTCCACTTGCTTGTTGTCCACAGTAGATCTCTTCTCATTCAGTGCCTCCAAAAGATCAATTACAGCTGTCTGTGCAGGCCTCTCGCTCTCAAACCGCTCTATAGACGCACCGCTCACTGATGTGACAGCCACTGAATGGGAAAACATAGTGAATAGCCATTAAAAATTCATCCGTCAGGCTGATTGATTGTTTATGGTTATGCAGTGGATTGCTGACTACATTGTAAATGATAAACTAACTGGTGTCTCAATTTTATCTTATTTATTTAGTTATTAACGCATAGAGCCCACTAATATTAAAGAGCCCACTATAAACTAATATTTCCCTTTTAACTAGAATAGTTTGTTTACTTCACGATCTCGAGGCTGACCTGCAAATAAGCTCGTTTTATAACTAATAATAGGTTGTGTGCATTACCTAAAGTCCCTAGAGGGTGCAAAGGGACTCGTTTACAAAAATCTTGCATGCACAGACACTGAGCTAACGAATGAACGCATGGGACAAAAATAAATATATCCCAGAATATTCTTAAAACAGAATGACATTGTTGACCCATTAATAGATTCACTGGCAAATCTAAAGTTTTGAATGGTAAAAAAAAAAAAAAAAGAAGTCATGTTAGGAATTTTCACACAATCTATTGGTAAAAACGAAGCTTTTTTTTTAATCAAAAACGGAATTATTTTATATTTAATTTTATATTTCTTATATAACTAGCGCACATGGTTGTAATGCGACACCCTTCAGCAACAAGCCACGGTGTGTCAGATACTCACCGATGGTAAAGGCGAAAAGACGCAAAATAGTTAAAAACTTCATATTTTCCCTTCTGGTAATAACGACGATAGATTCAGCTGTTAAAAAATAAAATCCTTCCCGCTCTGTTAATTCCTTTGAAGCCACCGCAGATTGTTACTTCGTGTCTTCGCGTGTTACTTTGTTACTGTGAGCGTCTCTCGAGCGTCAAGGTTAAAAAATCAGCCGCGTCTCAGTGACTGTCATTTAAATATGACTGTGGCCACGCCCACCAGAGCTGTAACAGATTGTGTATCAGGACAAATTCCTTTGATAAGTGTTTTATTAGCTGTTTTATTGGTCTACACCTCTTTTTTCTTTTTTCTTTTTCTAGTTTTAACCCTCCTACTACGCTAAAGACCTACACCCACCTGTGATCGTCTGGCCTACACTGTAAACTATTAAAAATGCAAGACTTTTTGAATGGAGCACAAAGGGTGCTTTTATCTTTCTCTTTTTCTTTTCTATTTATTTTATTTAATATTGATGAAGTAACAATTGTTTGTTTTTCCTGGCTAACTTCACTTTTGGCATTTCATAATATCTCCCATATTTTATGACAAATATATTCTGGTATTAGTAAAGAATGTAGATACAATTTTAACATATTTCACAAATAAATTGCCATTGTGTTTAGAGCAGTCAATACAGGCTCGCTTTGAACATCCATCGCAACAAATATTTTTATCAGCATTCTTTACTGAAATGATCCAAAGACAATAAAAGGTTAAAAACAACACCTGCCATAGCGTTGACCACGAGTTTGAAGTAATAAAGTGAACATAATATTATGTCATTATAACTGCATTTGGAGGAGAGCCATGCAAGTGATCAGCACATTGAGGGAGAAGATTTATGTAAAGCATATTGAATTTTCTTTCAAAACATGTTCACGTTTAAACAGACATTAACTAATGATCTGATAATGATATGAATGTTTTAATGAAAGTTATGGTTCAAAACTACAGATTTTGAATAATTCTGTGATTAAATGAACGAGAACGTGTATGAACAAACATTAAATTGCTTTATGGGTTGAAATCGAACAAATCAACTATCCTTAATTATTTTTAATCCTTGACATCCTTAACCACGATTGCATTCTTTCATAATCACACCGAGTGTAGTGTCTTTTGGTAATGTATCACAAAAAGTATTTTTTTTAAACACTCAAGTTGTCTTAAAATCCTAAAAATATTACTTTCATCAGAGAAGTCTTTCCCTGGTTTTGGATGCACAACACTGAACAGTAAGCATCAAAACAGCATATGGTCAATGTTTCACTATTTAAATAAGCACAACAGCGTTCGCTACTGCCATCTAGTGGAAACATGAAACTCTCGCATAGAGAGTCCAACCAAAATGCACACAGAATTGGTTAATTTTAAATTTGTTTAAAGGGGTCATATGATGGTGCTAAAAATAACATTACTTGGTGTATTTGGTGTAATGAAATGTGTTTATGCGGTTTAAAGTTAAAAAAAAAACTTATTTTCCACATACTGTACATTATTGTTTCTCCTCTATGCCCCGCCTTTCTGAAACGCGTCGATTTTTACAAAGCTCATCGGTCTGAAAAGCGAGGTGTGCTGTGATTGGCCAGATATCCAGTGCGCTGTGATTGGCCGAATACCTCAAGCGTGTGACAGAAATGTTACGCCCCTCACTATACTGTTGCTGCCCTGTCCAGCCGGAGCCACGAGACAAAAACATTAAAACCCATTACAAACGAGGCATTCGTTGCATCCAGTGGGGACATAATTACGGATTATAATGACTTATACTGTCTTTTTACACGCGCCGCGTAAACATAAAACCATGTCTGCATTTGTGATCGGTGAAATTACAAACTACAAACGCTACTCCACACTGCCCAAAACTCGTGTTTGAATCATCAGTGGCAAATGATAAATGAAAACGTACTTGCGTGAGTCAGAACTGCCGACATTTTAGTCTAACGTTACTCTCCCAGGATCAGGAAACAGTCCTCCATAAAATGTGCCGGCGATCCACAGCACTAAGTTGATGTATTTCCTCAGCGACCAGCACGGATCAGCTCCAGGCATGACGAAGTGGATATCGTCCTCTTTTGGAAGACCAAACAAAGTAGCTTCACTTTCACAACAAAAAACACAGCGCCTTCACGACATGGCTGCGGCGGCAACAACAATACTACAGCGAGAATAAAAGTTACGCCTTCTTTCTTTGCGTGAACATTTGGGCGGCGTTATGCAAATATTTCCACATAGTGAGGTAGATATGTGGGGGCGTGTTAGAACGAGCCGTTTTAGGAGGGCGTGGCTGACTCTTAACTTTTATAAAGAATATCTCTTTGGATTTGAGACTTTAGTGTTTGCAACTTTACAGATCTTCTTTATGCACCAAGAGCTTGTAACACTCCAAAGAGAAAGGAAAAATTGAAATCGCATCATATGACCCCTTTAACTTTAAAATGTTTAAAATGTGTCTGTCCATGTGTGGGTACGTTTTTCAATCTTTTTGTAATATTTGTAATTTTTTATTGATTTTTTTTTATTTTGTATCAAATTTGATTTCTGTATAATATCTTCGATTTTTTTTTAATGTATTTAATGTAAATTGCTGTAATTAATAATGATCTTTCTCATTTATTTAAACTGATGTCTAAATACAGACCTATGTTTTGAAATAATTCTGTTCGATCGCCGATCGATTTATCTCCCCTAGCGATCAAAACCGATTGCTCTGGTCTCGAGTCACATGTTTT
Source organism: Sinocyclocheilus grahami (assembly GCF_001515645.1). Taxonomy (NCBI): domain Eukaryota; kingdom Metazoa; phylum Chordata; class Actinopteri; order Cypriniformes; family Cyprinidae; genus Sinocyclocheilus; species Sinocyclocheilus grahami. The sequence goes on from NW_015505859.1 coordinate 1,159,120, forward strand.
GACAAGTAAACATGGCGGACGAGGATCCAAACGCGAAAGTTGCATGCGAAGACGTTCCTGCAAAAGAAGAAGAACCAGAGGCTACGGAACCTGGGCAAAATGATGTGGTCAACGATACCGACGAGGTCCAGAAGGACAAACGGGCAGACAGCTCTTGGTCGGCGCCGATTTTGTCGTTTGCTCGTAAAGCGACGGAGACGCTGAGCAGTGGAGTGAATCACTACAGCGCGGGGTTAAAGGGATCGGACACATCACAACACACCTCTGACACCTCAGATCCCCTAAAAACAGCAGGTACGACACCTGTTATCACTTTCATTTTTAAATATAGGGAGAAGAAAGTTAACTGACTGCGCCCTACTTACTAAGATAAGTAGTCAATAACAGAATTAACTAAAAGTACAACGATATTGCCATATTTTTGGAAATGGTATCATGGTATTATGGTATTATTGCCATAATATTGTATATAAATATACATGCACAGTAGTTTTTTGGGTCCTGCACCCACAGCGTAAATTGGTACGTCATGGACCTGAAGACATGCAAATTTCACGTTCAGATCGCCACGAATATATAATGTAAGGTGTGCATTTTTACTAGGGCTGTGCGCCTAGCAACAGAGGGGTTAAGAAGACGCTAGAAGATCTGTTAAGCTTTCCTGTTTAATCACTTTCCTCTGTCAATCAACCTTTTTACAAAATCTTGCTTTTTTGTATAACTGTATGTTATGTAATTTGTGGAGCAAATGTGCTACTGTAAATAGGCCTGTCTCGATAACAACTTTTTGTTGTGCGATATATTGCCCCAGAAATAATTGCGATAAGCAATATTATTGTCATTTTAAAGACCATTTTATGCCACTGAATATATAATCATAATGTAATAGCATAATAATGCAAGAAGGCCTACACGCTTCCAAATGACAACAAACTTTTAATTTTTAAGAATATTTAGATCATGGAAATTATCAAAATATAAGAAACCTTAAAAAACTTGAATAAATAGTAAATAAACATTTTTTTAACAAAAAGTGCAAAGTAACAAGTAGAAAAATGAAAAATGCACAAAGAAGTTGCATGGAGATTTTTCCATCTACAGATTTTTCTCTGACCTTCTTTTCTCTGTAAATTAAGTGTGCACACTATTGCTGAAAAACACAATCACTACTCAGCAGTCAGATGTACGTATGCACAAAGGCACAGATCCCTAAACAAGATCATATCTGCAGATTAAACTTTGTTTGTAGAAGCATTTTTTAAATTTGAACTAACACCTCATGACCACACCACGCTATGTACGAGAAGACTCAGGCGCAAGTGGAATGTACAAAACATGGTGACATTAATTTTTAAGTAAATATAATGGGCGCTATATTGCGTCACCAAAAATTATGGAGGTCATGTACATATTTCGCGCGATAAGTTCATATATTGATTATTGCGACAGGCCTATGCGATATTCCGATTATTTCGATATATTTTTACCATAAAGTTTTAAATAAATTTTATATAGTTTTTGCCGTTTGCTTAAATAGAGCCGTGGGAAACTACAGATATCGCATGCAGTGTCATATCTTAAGGGTTTTCAGTCTTTTAGGTGCCAGCTACTGCATCTATGAATAAATACCCAGTTTTGGTCTGATAGCAATTAATATTAAAATAAAAATATGTGCAGTATATTGTGTGATAAGTACTTAGTTTTTATTCCATTATAACTTTTTTCAACTTATTATACTTGGCTGTGTATTATTTGAATGTATTTTTTAATTATTCAATGTTTAATCATTTATAATAAATTAATTATTTGTCATTTACTCTTTATTTGAATCAACTTTTCAGTTATGTAAGTCTTATTTATTTTTATTTAATAAAGAAATGTAGTTTATTGTATTTGTTGTTACTTTTTTAATATAATCAAATTAGTATTTATTTAGTTTAATCATGTTTACTATTTGTTTATTTTCTTACACTGATTTTTTCTAAACTTTTCTGTGGACCCCCAGCTCCCCCTTGCATCTCACTGGGGGTCAGGACCCCTGTTTGAAAACCCCTGTCATGCTTGACATGAGCAAATAATAATTGCATGTGTATTTTCTTGATGAGAAATATGAAACTGCATGAGTAAAAATTAATTATATAGCGTATTAAAGTATAAATATTCAAAAATATGACATGCCAAACTACAGAACACCGCGGACACTGCTTGAAATGTCATGTCAGCTGCCCAAATACTATGATATATGAATATAGTAAAAATTCTGTTCTATAGTAAATGACAAAGAACCATGATGTTATCATCTGATAGCAGCACTGTTCCATCAAACAGTACAGTTTTGTAACAGAGATCTGTAAGTGCACCATTCAAAAGAATGTACAGGTTCAAGTGATTGCATCCCACAGGTTAGTGTATTCATGAGCTCAATCCTTGCAACTTCTATCTGGCCATTATCTACTGTGATTAGGAATTCATGAGTATAATAAATTACTTAAAGGGGTCCTATTATGCTCTTTTACAAAGTCTCGATTTTGTTTTGGGTGGGTACTAGAACAGGCTCTCATACTAGGTTGTTCGAAAAACACATTATTTTTCACATATTTTACATTATTACAACACCTCTCTCCCCAGTCTGGCATGAACGGCTCGAATAGTTCCTGTATCAAATGAAGGCCCGCCTTCTGAAATACGAAATGTGTTGTGATTGGTTAGCTGGGCCAGTGTGTGCTGTGATTGGTTAGCTGGGCCAGAGTGTTCTGTGATTGGTTAGCTGGGCCAGAGTGTTCTGTGATTGGTTAGCTGGGCCAGTGTGTGCTGTGATTGGTTAGCTGGGCCAGTGTGTGTTGTGATTGGCAGCACTCGGCGCCTGGTCGGGAAATGTCACGCCCCTTACCATAGCCGCATGCGAGCTTTAGTGTAAATATTGCGTCAATATCAAATCAATTTGAGCGCGATTTAAACCTGGATGTTTGTAACCACTCTTAAGTTCGTCTGCTTTGGGAAAGCTAGCGTGTTTAACACTCGTTGCCTTCTCTTGTGCAGCTCAACCAGGTCTCGTCCCATTCGTCAATATTTGTGATATCACAAATCCCGGAAAAATATGCGTTGTAGTCCAAACGAGCCGTTCGTTGTAGTTTTTGAAAAGTGATTTCTGTTAAATAAAATTTGAATTTGATTTTGAATTTTGTAAATTTGCAGATCTTTTTTATGCTCAAACAGCAACATTACAGACTAACTAAAGTTGAAAAAGTGAAAAAGCATAATAGGACCCCTTTAATACAGCCAGTGTTATATGGTGTAGAACATTTTAGTAACCTACATTTTTATTTTGTGGTATAATTCCAATATGAGATGTAATTCTAGACCATTACAGCATACATGAAATAAATAATGCACCTGCTTCCTGACTCTGAATATTATTTTCTCCAGCAGGAACTTCCGCTTCCCCTCAAGTTCATTTTAAGACTCTTTATTTGTTATTTTAAGTTACCGTAATATTTGTAAGTCATTGTTTTGCATTTACACTTAATTACCCTGACTCACCAGTTACACTAAGTGACAGTGAGCTGATTAGTCCTGCAGGTGCCACAGGAAGTGTTTGTGTTAATGCATCTGTGTTGTCCAGCTGTGAAGGATCCCATGGTGGTGGAGAGGTCAAACCTCCTCAGCATGATGAAGCTCAGCATTAAGGTTCTGATCCAGTCCTCCCTCAGTCTCGGTCGCACGCTGGACTCTGAATATCCACCTCTGCAGCAGTTCTTTGTTGTTCTGGAGCACTGCCTAAAACATGGGTTAAAAGGTGAGATGGGACATAAATCCTAAAAGTGAGTGTAGAATTATGAAATGTCGCTATATTCATGTAGGTAAATCTCACAAAAACAGGTCACGTTTCACCCCCAAAATCAAAAGAGAAGAATAAAAAATGATACATTTTCAAAAATATCTAAATATTTTAGATGCATTCATTTTCTTATTTTATTTTATCTTTATGAAAATAACGCATATTTACATTGTGACTTTCGTTGTGATGGTGCACATTTTCCACTCAAAATGTCATTACTGTTATTGCTGGACAATTTTATTTTCAGTTTGAGTTGATTCTCATTATTTTAATAGTCATTTGTATTATATAAAATTATACAGTACAGTAAAAATAAAATGCTGCATTACAATTATTAAAAAAAAAGAAACATTGCATACATTTCAGAGAGTACCACCATGATTTATAAATACTTGAGCAGTGATCTTTTAGTATCATTGATATACTGTTTTAGTTTTGGTTAATATTTTTGATTTAATTTTACATTTTCAGAAAATGAACAAATGTGAGATGAGAAATGTGGCTTTAGTTACTAGCTGAAACGAAAAACAAGTTTAATAAAAATTAAATACTTTATTTCAGTTGATGTTTATTTTATTCAAGCAATTCAAATGGTTTTATGTTTTAGTTAACAATAATAACCCTATTTCAGGGTTTTAATAATAAAGTAATTCAAAAAATTTTTTTTTTCGGGAGTGAGGGAAATGTGAGGGAATGATTTCTTATTTATTTGTTTTGATTTTGGAGTGTAAAACCTACATATTCATGACCAGTTTTGTGAAATTAACCCATTTATGGCCTAAATCCTGTGTCTGTCTCTCCTGTGCAGTGAAGAAGACTTTCATTGGTCAGAACAAGTCTATCTGGGCTCCTCTGGAGTTGATGGAGAAACTGTGCCCTGAGTCAGCTGACATTTCCACCAGTGTGCGGGATATGCCTGGAATCAAGTAGGTTCCCTTCAAAGGTGTTTGTCTTGGATATAATATCCTGTTCAAAACAGTGTAAGAGGAGAGCATGATTTGGTCTTCATGAGGTTCTGTGTTGTTTCAGGACAGGCCTCGGGCGAGCTCGAGCATGGCTGCATCTGGCTCTAATGCAGAAAAAAATCGCAGACTACATGAAAGAGCTTATAAATAGAAGAGACCTTCTTGGGTAAGAGCAATTAAATGATAGAAAAATTACCTTTTAATATTTAGACTTTTTTAAAAATCATACAAAATACAATACTGTAGTGCTATTGAATTCTGGGCTACCCAATGTAAATTCATGTCTCAGGGAGTTTTATGAGCCCGGGGCTCTTATAATGGAGGAGGAGGGGGCTGTGGTTGTAGGGATGCTGGTGGGTCTGAATGTGATCGATGCCAATCTGTGTGTGAAAGGAGAGGATCGATTTAAACCTGGATGTTTGTAACCACTCTTAAGTTCGTCTGCTTTGGGAAAGCTAGCGTGTTTAACACTCGTTGCCTTCTCTTGTGCAGCTCAACCAGGTCTCGTCCCATTCGTCAATATTTGTGATATCACAAATCCCGGAAAAATATGCGTTGTAGTCCAAACGAGCCGTTCGTTGTAGTTTTTGAAAAGTGATTTCTGTTAAATAAAATTTGAATTTGATTTTGAATTTTGTAAATTTGCAGATCTTTTTTATGCTCAAACAGCAACATTACAGACTAACTAAAGTTGAAAAAGTGAAAAAGCATAATAGGACCCCTTTAATACAGCCAGTGTTATATGGTGTAGAACATTTTAGTAACCTACATTTTTATTTTGTGGTATAATTCCAATATGAGATGTAATTCTAGACCATTACAGCATACATGAAATAAATAATGCACCTGCTTCCTGACTCTGAATATTATTTTCTCCAGCAGGAACTTCCGCTTCCCCTCAAGTTCATTTTAAGACTCTTTATTTGTTATTTTAAGTTACCGTAATATTTGTAAGTCATTGTTTTGCATTTACACTTAATTACCCTGACTCACCAGTTACACTAAGTGACAGTGAGCTGATTAGTCCTGCAGGTGCCACAGGAAGTGTTTGTGTTAATGCATCTGTGTTGTCCAGCTGTGAAGGATCCCATGGTGGTGGAGAGGTCAAACCTCCTCAGCATGATGAAGCTCAGCATTAAGGTTCTGATCCAGTCCTCCCTCAGTCTCGGTCGCACGCTGGACTCTGAATATCCACCTCTGCAGCAGTTCTTTGTTGTTCTGGAGCACTGCCTAAAACATGGGTTAAAAGGTGAGATGGGACATAAATCCTAAAAGTGAGTGTAGAATTATGAAATGTCGCTATATTCATGTAGGTAAATCTCACAAAAACAGGTCACGTTTCACCCCCAAAATCAAAAGAGAAGAATAAAAAATGATACATTTTCAAAAATATCTAAATATTTTAGATGCATTCATTTTCTTATTTTATTTTATCTTTATGAAAATAACGCATATTTACATTGTGACTTTCGTTGTGATGGTGCACATTTTCCACTCAAAATGTCATTACTGTTATTGCTGGACAATTTTATTTTCAGTTTGAGTTGATTCTCATTATTTTAATAGTCATTTGTATTATATAAAATTATACAGTACAGTAAAAATAAAATGCTGCATTACAATTATTAAAAAAAAAGAAACATTGCATACATTTCAGAGAGTACCACCATGATTTATAAATACTTGAGCAGTGATCTTTTAGTATCATTGATATACTGTTTTAGTTTTGGTTAATATTTTTGATTTAATTTTACATTTTCAGAAAATGAACAAATGTGAGATGAGAAATGTGGCTTTAGTTACTAGCTGAAACGAAAAACAAGTTTAATAAAAATTAAATACTTTATTTCAGTTGATGTTTATTTTATTCAAGCAATTCAAATGGTTTTATGTTTTAGTTAACAATAATAACCCTATTTCAGGGTTTTAATAATAAAGTAATTCAAAAAAAAAAAAATTTCGGGAGTGAGGGAAATGTGAGGGAATGATTTCTTATTTATTTGTTTTGATTTTGGAGTGTAAAACCTACATATTCATGACCAGTTTTGTGAAATTAACCCATTTATGGCCTAAATCCTGTGTCTGTCTCTCCTGTGCAGTGAAGAAGACTTTCATTGGTCAGAACAAGTCTATCTGGGCTCCTCTGGAGTTGATGGAGAAACTGTGCCCTGAGTCAGCTGACATTTCCACCAGTGTGCGGGATATGCCTGGAATCAAGTAGGTTCCCTTCAAAGGTGTTTGTCTTGGATATAATATCCTGTTCAAAACAGTGTAAGAGGAGAGCATGATTTGGTCTTCATGAGGTTCTGTGTTGTTTCAGGACAGGCCTCGGGCGAGCTCGAGCATGGCTGCATCTGGCTCTAATGCAGAAAAAAATCGCAGACTACATGAAAGAGCTTATAAATAGAAGAGACCTTCTTGGGTAAGAGCAATTAAATGATAGAAAAATTACCTTTTAATATTTAGACTTTTTTAAAAATCATACAAAATACAATACTGTAGTGCTATTGAATTCTGGGCTACCCAATGTAAATTCATGTCTCAGGGAGTTTTATGAGCCCGGGGCTCTTATAATGGAGGAGGAGGGGGCTGTGGTTGTAGGGATGCTGGTGGGTCTGAATGTGATCGATGCCAATCTGTGTGTGAAAGGAGAGGATCTGGATTCCCAGGTGAAACATATAGCCATCCAAACCATGTAATCAGATGTGTTCTTTGACCGTGACGCTAAACACTGTGTTTTTGTTTCTGCAGGTGGGCGTCCTTGACTTCTCAATGTATCTAAAGGATCCTCAAGCAACTGAGACCACACAAGAGTGAGTGTGTGATCATTTAGCAAAGATTAAGCATTGAATCATTAATTACATGGCTAGAAGCAAGTATTAGAAGACAGTTATTTTGTTATGAGCTAGTTAAGTAATTTTAGTAATTTTGGCTTTTTCTGATTCTTTAACTGCTGACAGTGATTCAAAAATGACAGCCATTCTTGACCAGAAACACTACATAGAAGAACTGAACCGGCATCTGAGCTGCACAGTGACGGATCTTCAGGCCAAGATGGACTCGCTGGAGAAGACCAACAGCAAACTCATCGAGAAGGTGATTTTTATAGACTTTATTATGACCTTATATTTTGTGTATTTTAATTTCTTGCTTATAAATCATGCACATTATTAAATACAGGATTACAATGGAAAAACATAGTTATTTGATGTCTTTTGTATAGCTTACAGCAGCCACAGACAGAATCAACGCTCTACGCGAAGAGCAGGAACAACTTAAACAAGAAAATGCAAATATTCTCCAAACTAGTCAGAGGAAAGAGGAGGTGGGAGTTGCAATAAAAATGTTGTATCATGAAAACAATCTGTATGTAATAATTTTTAAACATCTGCATCCACTATTCACTGGAAAAGTCGCTAGAAGAATTTTGGAACATCTAAAGCCAAGACCCTAAAATGGCCAAACATAGGCTGGGCTGTTGGTTTATTACTAATAAATAACACAATGCAGTATTTTGTCATTCCAAAATAATGTTACCTGCCATCTGGCCATTTTAAACAAGTTTAATAAAAATTAAATACTTTATTTCAGTTGATGTTTATTTTATTCAAGCAATTCAAATGGTTTTATGTTTTAGTTAACAATAATAACCCTATTTCAGGGTTTTAATAATAAAGTAATTCAAAAAATTTTTTTTTTCGGGAGTGAGGGAAATGTGAGGGAATGATTTCTTATTTATTTGTTTTGATTTTGGAGTGTAAAACCTACATATTCATGACCAGTTTTGTGAAATTAACCCATTTATGGCCTAAATCCTGTGTCTGTCTCTCCTGTGCAGTGAAGAAGACTTTCATTGGTCAGAACAAGTCTATCTGGGCTCCTCTGGAGTTGATGGAGAAACTGTGCCCTGAGTCAGCTGACATTTCCACCAGTGTGCGGGATATGCCTGGAATCAAGTAGGTTCCCTTCAAAGGTGTTTGTCTTGGATATAATATCCTGTTCAAAACAGTGTAAGAGGAGAGCATGATTTGGTCTTCATGAGGTTCTGTGTTGTTTCAGGACAGGCCTCGGGCGAGCTCGAGCATGGCTGCATCTGGCTCTAATGCAGAAAAAAATCGCAGACTACATGAAAGAGCTTATAAATAGAAGAGACCTTCTTGGGTAAGAGCAATTAAATGATAGAAAAATTACCTTTTAATATTTAGACTTTTTTAAAAATCATACAAAATACAATACTGTAGTGCTATTGAATTCTGGGCTACCCAATGTAAATTCATGTCTCAGGGAGTTTTATGAGCCCGGGGCTCTTATAATGGAGGAGGAGGGGGCTGTGGTTGTAGGGATGCTGGTGGGTCTGAATGTGATCGATGCCAATCTGTGTGTGAAAGGAGAGGATCTGGATTCCCAGGTGAAACATATAGCCATCCAAACCATGTAATCAGATGTGTTCTTTGACCGTGACGCTAAACACTGTGTTTTTGTTTCTGCAGGTGGGCGTCCTTGACTTCTCAATGTATCTAAAGGATCCTCAAGCAACTGAGACCACACAAGAGTGAGTGTGTGATCATTTAGCAAAGATTAAGCATTGAATCATTAATTACATGGCTAGAAGCAAGTATTAGAAGACAGTTATTTTGTTATGAGCTAGTTAAGTAATTTTAGTAATTTTGGCTTTTTCTGATTCTTTAACTGCTGACAGTGATTCAAAAATGACAGCCATTCTTGACCAGAAACACTACATAGAAGAACTGAACCGGCATCTGAGCTGCACAGTGACGGATCTTCAGGCCAAGATGGACTCGCTGGAGAAGACCAACAGCAAACTCATCGAGAAGGTGAGACTTTATTGTGACCTTATATTTTGTGTATTTTAATTTCTTGCTTATAAATCATGCACATTATTAAATACAGGATTACAATGGAAAAACATAGTTATTTGATGTCTTTTGTATAGCTTACAGCAGCCACAGACAGAATCAACGCTCTACGTGAAGAGCAGGAACAACTTAAACAAGAAAATGCAAATATTCTCCAAACTAGTCAGAGGAAAGAGGAGGTGGGAGTTGCAATAAAAATGTTGTATCATGAAAACAATCTGTATGTAATAATTTTTAAACATCTGCATCCACTATTCACTGGAAAAGTCGCTAGAAGAATTTTGGAACATCTAAAGCCAAGACCCTAAAATGGCCAAACATAGGCTGGGCTGTTGGTTTATTACTAATAAATAACACAATGCAGTATTTTGTCATTCCAAAATAATGTTACCTGCCATCTGGCCATTTTTTTTTTTTACTAAGCAAAATTTTACTCACTTTGGATTGCTTTTAGGTGACTCTGCAAGATAGCCAGTTAGAGCTAGAAACATATCGACAGACACGGCAGGGTTTGGATGAAATGTACAGTGTAGTTTGGAAGCAGTACAAGGAGGAGAAAAGAATCCGGCAGGTAAGAATGTATAATAATTCAGCTCCAAATGTAAAAATATTTTCAATCTTGAGTCTGTATTGTATTGCATAGTATTAAAGGGATAGTTCACCCAAACAAGAAAATATACTCACCCACATGTTGATTCTTTCTTCTGTTAGACAACAAAAGATATTCTGAAGAGTGTGGGTAACCAAACAGTTGCTGGTGGTCCCCATTTACTTCCATAGTATGAAAGTCAGTGGGGTCCAGAAAAAGTATTAAAGGGATAGTTCACCCAAACAAGAAAATATACTCACCCACATGTTGATTCTTTCTTCTGTTAGACAACAAAAGATATTCTGAAGAGTGTGGGTAACCAAACAGTTGCTGGTCCCCATTTACTTCCATAGTATGAAATTCAGTGGGGTCCAGAAAATCTTTGGTTACCCACATTCTTCAAAATATCTTCTTTTATGTTCAACAGAAGAAAGAAACTCATGGAACAACTTGAGGTTGAGTAAATGATGACAGAATATTCGTTTTTTGGTGAACTATCCCTTTAATACATTCATGTAAATATAGTATTTTATGGAGCCAGTCAAAATATCTGCATGAACTGTTTGGCAAATCAGGAGCTGCAAAAGGAGCTGGAGCTGCAGATCGGTTTGAAGCAGGAAATGGAGGTTGCCATGAAACTCCTGGAAAAGGACACTCATGAGAAACAAGACACGCTGTTCACACTGCGACAACAACTAGATCAAGTCAAGAATCTCAACTTACAGATGTTCAACAAAGCACAGGTGTTACATCTGATTGTCTGTACAACATGTTACTGGAATAGGATTACCTGTAACCAATTGAAACTTAAGTCTTGTCGTTTAACCCACAAGGAGTCTGACCGAGTGGCCCAGAAAAAAGAGGAGGACATGCAACAACTGGAAAAGAAGATGATACAGATGGAAGCAGCTATGAAGCAACTAGAGCAGAGGTGCCAGAACGTTTTCAAGGAATAATTCACCCCAAATAATTTATCATTTACCCAAACCTGTATGACTTTCTTTTCCTCATGGTCTTTGGAAGAATGTAAGCGAAATACGTCATACAGGTTTGAAACAACATGAACATCATAGAGATGTATGAAATTATATGTACTATTTCTAAACCTAATAAACATGAGTATTTGCTCCTTAGGCTTCAAAATTCTGAAAATGTGTGCAAAAACACGGATGAAAGCCAGAATGAGCTGAGATCGGAGATGAAAGGGAAAGTGAATGCTCTGCAGAAGCGTCTCACTGACCTCGACACACTCAGGTAGTGTATATCAGGCTTCTAGAAAGCGCTAACTTTGCTGTCACAGATACTTTGAAGGGGTAATACAACCAAAAATGAAAATGTTGTCATCAGTTCTCATACACACTCAAGTTGTTCCATGTATACATGTATACATGTATGCATTTCTTTCAGATGTTGAACACACAAAAAATGATATTTTGAAGAATGTTGGTACCCAAACAGTTGACTTCCATGTTATGGAAAAAAATATATATATAATGGAAGTCAATGGCTACCATAAACTAACATTATTAAAAATATCATCTTGTGTGTTCAGCAAAAGAAAGAAACTCATACAGGTTTGGAACAAGTGGAGGGTGCGTAAATGATGACAGAATTTTAATTTTTTTGGTGAATTATCTCTTTAAATTTAAAACAACTGTGAAGTATTTGTTTCGGGTTTACGTTTACTGTTATCATCACTTTAGAAATCTCATCCTGCATCAGAACAATTTTTAAAGAAATTGCATTTATTTCTTTTCACACTAAGATTTCACAAAGTCACAAAGATTTAGATTTTTTTTTTTGACTCAGTGTTGTTGCTGTTCTCTTTTCAGGGCAGGCCTATTTGTTTTTAACATTCATTTCTTGTGGCACTGCTGGCTTCCGTTTGTTGCAAAATCATATGCAAAGTTTCTTTGACAGGAAGATGCCAGGAAAGTTAGAAACTAACATTAATATGATTGTATTTATGATAGTCTCCATTTTAGGGAGAGCACTAACACATATAAGCCTTTCAGGGGTTCATCGAGTGGATGCAGAGGATTCTTATTTCAATACTCTTCATGCTTTCCAGTCTTTGTCATGTCTCCTCTTATCAAAATAGACCGAATTAAATTTGTAATGATTTTCTAAATTCTGACAAGTGTTCAATTTTAATTTTTAAGGAGACATGGCATTGCTGAATTGTAATCTTTATCACTAATTTTTTGTGTATGTGCTTGTGCATTTAATCTGTGCATGTCATACAAAAATATACCACTATCAGGGTCAAAAAGTGGGACCAGTTCCTGTATGAAGTTAGTAGATATGTGAATTATTCAAGAAAATGGTTTTATGAACACATTTGTTCTGCTAATATGAATGAGGCTCAAAAGTCTGTAAATGAATTTTTGTTGACAAAAGGTAAAATTACATTTATAGTATGCAAGAGCAGATGGATTGTATTTTCTCCAACTTTTTTGCTTATGCCAGACAAAAAAACAAACATTTTTTTATAAAACTTTTTAAGGCTCTCTGAATACAAAATGTCTATTTTAGATTGTTTCCTGGGTTGTACCCTCTTTAACAAGACTTTATATTACTCTATGGGTTTCTCTTTATGTCAAATGAGAAATGGTACTACATAAACATACCAAATGGGGCCGCAATACACTTGAACCTTTTCTGGCACAATTTAAGGATAATGTTGTGCAAGAAAAAGAAGGGTCACTTAAATCAAATGCCTCTTGAGCGTCTGTCTCAACTCATCTCTTGTTTGTTTGGTAAGCCCCAAACATTACCTACATTGCTGTGCACCTGTTTTAGGTACATAAAATACAAAAAGGGCTGAGGCAGTTTAATTTAAAAAAAAAAAAAAAAAAGAAAAAAAGAACAAATTCTAATAATTGCATAAAAGGACAAAGCTGGATAAAAAGTGACCCCCTTCTGGATTTGAGCGTCTGTCTCAACTCATCTCTTGTTTGTTTGGTAAGCCCCAAACATTACCTACATTGCTGTGCACCTGTTTTAGGTACATAAAATACAAAAAGGGCTGAGGCAGTTTAATTTAAAAAAAAAAAAAAAAAAAGAAAAAAAGAACAAATTCTAATAATTGCATAAAAGGACAAAGCTGGATAAAAAGTGACCCATCTTGGTCCTTCTGGATGGTCCAATCCTTAAGATTCAATACAAATTTCAACTATTCCTAATTTTAAAGATTAAATGACTGAAACGGAGCACTTTGATTTAAATGTTCAAGGCTCGTTTATGTGCAAATGATGGTCCGATGAACTAAAATAACCTTAGCAAAATGTTGGTATACTGTTTAATTTTGAGTAAATAGGGCAATTCGAACTTCCTATCGGACATACCTGCAAAAAACTGGACAATTTCCTCTTTGCTGCATCCAAATGGCAGACCGCGAAGCCTAACCAGGCCGTCCCCTCCTGTGTCCAGGCAGTTCGGTCCGGTGTGCTTCAGAACCCAGTCCATCTCAACACTATTGGATTTGAATACTGAAAGCACATATGAATCGATCAGCATTTTAGTCCATGAAATAGATGAAATAGTCCATGATGTAGGTGAGTTTGTTTCTTCATCAGAACAGATTTGGAGACATTAAGCATTACATCAGTTGCTCGCCAGTGGATCCTCTGCAGTGAATGGGTGAAGTCAGAATGAGAGTCCAAACAGCTGATAAAAACATCACAATAATCCACAAGTAATCCACACCACGCCAGTCCATCAATTAACACCTTGTGAAGTGAAAAGCTGTGTGTTTATAAGAAACAAACCCATCAAATACATTGTTAACTTCAAACCGTTGCTTCTGCCTTGCCTGAATCAGGAGAGAAATATGCACATATCAAGTACGATTTAGAAGTGAAAACAGTCCAGGGCTGCGTTTCCCGAAACCTTAAACTCTGCGTGAACCGGAAGTTGCTGCCGACTTTATTTCTGTGTAGTGAAAAAGGCATGGTTTTCTTTTGGCGCTCCTCCGCTCTGTCTCTCACTCATATCAAATTAATGGTTGGAGGGGTGTGTTTAAAAGGATATTCTGCCCAAGTCGTCAAACTGACATCATCAGAGAAGGACTGTCATTCCAGAGCATTAAAGATTTTGAAGTTTGATTAAAGATTACCAAGACAAACTATTTTTTTCAGCGGATTAACTTTGGATTAATTGTTCACATCAAGACTAGCAATGTGCGCTAGTAAAGTAAATAAAGTCCATTTTGATTTCATGCCGACTTTAATGCTACATCGTTCAGAAGTTATACCTTAAGATGTACCTTTACGTTAATACGTGTTTCCCGAAACATTCTTAGTTAAGTATACCTTCTGTAAGTCATTTGTTCATAAGGTTAGTCTGGACCACTCTTAGCTATACCTTATCGCTGTTCACAGTTCACTCTGCTAGTGGCCACCACTGTGCAAAAACCTTCTTCACATTTCAGTCAATACGATTGTAATTCTGTGGCAAGAAAAAGTGTAAATATTAAATAAAAATTACAATTCTAATTGTAATACACCCAGTGTTGAATTAGTGTTCAATTAATTTAAGTGTTTTTATGCAAAGAATAAAACTGTCATTATACTAATGGTTGTTCGTTTTTCCATTATAATATACAAAGGCACATCGGCTGGCAAACCATTAGGCAGCACATAATTAAGAGTATATTTAAAGGGAATGAATGTGATGGGGAGTTTGGTCAAACTATGGCAGCGAGACAGCGAATAGTTGTCCTAAATCAAAGATGGCTGCATCCGCGGAGCCAGTTAGTGTGTGTGCACAATTTCATAATAATGTCAGAATAGCTACCATGTCAAAAGATACAATTCTACAAAAATTTCTCCTGCCACGGGAGGATCTTGTTGGTCAAACTTTGTAGAGACAAACTTGATGGAGCTACCCCCTAAGCCCAGAAATTCAGCTGCTGGCAGCTCTCCGTTTTTATGCTGTGGGAAGTTTTCTGGAGGTGGTTGGGGATGGATATGGGCTGAGTAAGACCTCGGTGGGGCGGTGTGTTCACTACATCTTGCTCCGTCACGCCACCGATTATATAGCCTACGTATGCCTTTCGCCAGGCACGAAGAGATGGTGGCACATCAAGGCTTCCATGCCATTGTGGGTGTCCCGTGACTAATTGGCCTTGTTGACGGGACATCGCCAACCCATCAGCGCTCGACCAGGCCTTCATAATATATATGAACATGATAATATAAATGACTCTTTCAAAAGCAAGCGAAGCCTAAAAGCCAGTTAATGTAACTGACTAAGGCAGAATACTTTTGGCCATGAGGTTGGAGGTATATGTATATGTGTGTGTGATATCCAAGGTTGCATTTAGTTTTAATTTGGATTATTTTATAAATGCAGTGAACCCCGATAAATGCAATTTCTAATATTTCTAAAGTGTTTTTCTTTAGAATGAACAGCACTTTACCCGCTCTATAACGCAGTGAAAGAGCTCCTGTATTGAACAATCGATTCTCGACCCATCGATATCAACCTATTCAGCACCACCGCCATGGACAGTACCTGCTAACGTAGCATGCACGGTTTACCTTACGCAACATCCCAAGGTATAGTTCGGGGAACACGCCTAGAAGAGGTATACCTTTAGTTAAGATATACTTTTAGAGTCTTCGTAGCGAGCTAAGAGACAACGTTATCGGGAAACGCAGCTCTAAACAAATATGTCTATGTATTACTGTATTCATGTTACTGTATTCATGTGGATTATTGTGATGTTTTTATCAGCTGTTTGGACTCTCATTCTGACGGCACCCATTCACTGCAGAGGATCCACTGGTGAGCAAGTGATGTAATGCTACATTTCTCCAAGTCTGTTCTGATGAAGAAACAAACTCATCTACAAGGATGGCCTGTGTGTGCATACATTTTCAGCAATTTTTTTATTTTTGGTTGAATTATTCCTTTAAGGATCCTAACTAAGGCAGAAGCAGCTGCCCACCTTCTACATAACGGTGGCCCATGGTTTCATGATCTTTCTTCACTGCAATTTTAAGGTCCTCTTCTGATTCGAACTCGACAAACGCCTCTCCACTTGGTCGCCCTTCCCGTGTGTATGTGAAATGTATGCTTGTCCCATTGTTTGCAATTTTGCACTCTGATGAAATTTAGCTAGAATTAGTCAAGCAAGGAATACAATCTAAGGGGGGAAGATTTAAGCAGAGGCTTTTTGTTTTACCTGAAAAAAACCTCTGAACTTCATCAACAGAACAGGACCAGGGTAATCCTCTGACTCTCACCACAAAACCCTCTCCATCCGCCATGCTGGAAACAACCCTGTTTAAACACAATTTATAGAATAAGTGACTCTATAATATACTAGTATAACACAAAAACTAATATTTGTTTTCAAATGATCTTAATTCTAGACACTCATCTGCATCTCAAATGAAGCACCACTGCATGGTAAACTACCCGACATACACATATAAAGCAAAACGCCCAGCCAAAATAAAATAAATAAATACATAACTATTAATTAAAAGCTAATCCAATCAATCATGCACCTAAACATTCCCTATTCAGTCAAAACGACAGAGACATGTGCATTCATATATATGACAGTATATCTCGCTAAACCTGAAAAATATATTGCTTGATGGACCGTTAAGATTGGTTGCATTGTTTTCATATATAATATATATATAATAAATGATTCATACACTACATGGTAGTATTTATTGTACTGTTTACTGAAAAACATACAAAAAAAATACAGAATTACAGAAATACAGAAAAATTTGTGTTAAAATGTCACACACACACACAAAATAAATAAATAAAATGATTAAAAACAAAAACAACTTCATACGAAATAATTTCACTTTTTTCTGTTGATTTTGGGGTGAAATAATTCATACATCTCAAGGTAGTATTTGTTGTACTGTTTATTTAAAGAACAAATACATGAACATAATGTCACAATTATGCCAATAATAATCCAAAAGTGAGCTTTGTTTTCTTAATGCAATATATATATATATATATATATATATATATATATACATATAAACAATTATAAGACTGAAACTCAGAATTCAGAGAAATAAGTCAGAATTGCAAGAACAAGTCATAATTGTCACAATCACTGTTTTGATTTTGTGGTGGGAACAGGCTTCCATAGAATACCTCAAAGAAACACTCTAATCAACCTCTATTTTTTTTTTAGCTGATGACAACCAGTTTGAGATGGACATTTGAGTCTTTCATCTACCTCCTGTGGAGAATTCTTTATTTTATCTGTTGAGATGTTGCTGCTTCCCCCACGATCAGCGGACATCACATTCACCAGATTACAGGGCTTTTTAATGAGCTAAACAGCCAAAGGGTGTCTTATTCTTTTGTTTAAAAGTATTTGTTAGACGCTTTCAAGAAAAAGAAAAAAAAACTATTTTCAAGTGGCAGTGTTTTAAAGTTCTTTATTGTACATATGGTACTTTCTACCTTTTTTTTTTTTTTAAGAAAATGTTGCATTACGTGTGAGCCGGGGGAAATCCATGGCAAAATCTCTCATTTCTGAGCTTTAGATCTCAACAAACATTGTTGATTGTTTAATGGCAAAGACCGACTACATGCCAAATAAATGTCTGTTGCACAAGTTTGGTGTTTCACCTTAAAAAGCGCATCAGAACATAAATGTACACCATTGTGTGCCCTCAGGGTTTTCCTTTTGTTTCATTTGCCTGGATTTCCTCAGGTTTTATTATTTTTGATTGAAATAAAAAAGAAGAAAAAAAAGAAAAATAGTTGTCATTTGATCTGTTTAGAATTTTAGAAAATTTCATATTGGCATACTGCTATACATCTTGGGTTTCAAATTAGCATAACTCGCCTACAAAAACCATGGACTTCCCTCTACTGTTAAAAGGCATGTGACCTCTGTAAACTAGATTTGCATTTACAGAAGGAACTTGCAAGGCAGCAACATTTATAAGCTAAAATTTTAAGCAAACAATTGGCCATATGAAAAACTTTGTCATAAAGTAAATATGACTGTCTTGGAGCAAAACACTAGAAGATACAAATGAACTTCATGAACAAAAGATGTTTAAAAGTTTGGGGTTTGTAATATTCTTTTGAAATGTTTTGCTTAAGTCTTTTATGCACCAAGGCTGCATTTATTTGATAAAGTGGAAACAGTATTGTAAAATATTAATTTAAAATAAATGTATTTTAAAATAATTTATTACTCCAGGCTTCAGTGTCACATGATCCTTCAGAAATCATTCCAATTAAGCCAATTTGATGCTTAAGAAACATTTTTTATTAATGTTGAAAACAGTTGTGCTGCTTAATATTTTTGTGGAAATTGTAATAGAGCATTTATTGAAATATACATTTTATTATACATATTTACGGTCACCTTTAATCAATTACATGCAGCTTTAAAATAGTACTTTCTTTAAATGCCCTATATATATCTATAGGTTAGGCTGGTTAGCATGGTAGATGCTGTTACTATACACCATGCCATGCCAATTTTAGACACCTTTCTAAAATGTTTTCACTAAAAACTCACTCCAAATATCAGCTCAAGGAAAAATATCCAGAACTGTGACAAATGTAATAAGTTTGCTGTTGTTTTAAATAGAATTTTAAGTTATAGCAAAAGCAGAAATGAAAGATGTGCTGTAGTAACTTCTCTTTATATAATATGTTAAGTTTGGAACAAGATGTTTTATCCATGTATGTCCCTTTTGGCTGTGGTCCAAACAATTTCTGTCAGGTTTAGATACAAACTAGCCTAGTTTAAACAGTGATCTATTTTCTACTTCCAGCTGCCTCTATAAAACAATCCTGACTGAACTCTCATAAACGCTTACAACAACCTAGTTTTTACTGTCACTTTGTACAGTAATGTTACATTTCACCAGCATTTATTTAACATTCTAATTTCTTCAAAATGCAATCTAGATTTTATTGGTTAAGACAACTTCATTATGTAAATTAAACGCAAAAGACTTAGACATCTTAAAAATCAAGTTTATTTCTTGAAATTTGTCCAAGACACTGGAGAAACATGTATCCAGTGTTTCGAGAAAGAATCGTGTTACAGTTACCTGTGTATGTTTTGAGGTATAGCTGAATCACTATTAAAGCCACTCTTAAATATCTAACAAGATGGGAGGAATTCTCCTTAAAAGCAGTAGAGGGAAAAAAATAAAAATAAGTCACCAAGACTTGCCACTAACAGATTTTAAATGGACAAGCTTACAATCGGTAGGAAATCCCTTTTTAGCTCACCTTGAAGCCATGCAACTTTGCAAAACTAAACACGGGTGACAAAGGAAAAAAATTAATCTAGAAACAATAAAAAGAAATGAACCAAAACTGTTTATTTTGAAAGCATTTTGAGGGCTCTGAGCCTAGATGTGGTAGACACAGCCATGATGTAAAATACAACCATACAATACAATAGATTCAAAAAGGTACCAAAAAGTACAGTAAAAAAATAACACTTCCATCTCTGGAAATGTAAAAAGGACAATGGAAAAAAAAAAAAAATTAAAACAAATGTGAAGTGACATTTGCGCCCCCCATTTCCTTATGTTTTCTGTACAAAATGAAGCAGAAGTCCAGATTCTGCCAACTTCCAAAAGTAAAAGATCCCAATGTTCACTGTGACCAGACCGCTGGTTCCTGCTCGGTAGCTTTACGACCTTTAAAAGAGAAAACACAGAGATTTAGCCACATTAATCTATGTAAACCATTAACTTGTAAAAAAATTTTATAATAAATGAGGTGAAGAGATGGGGCCTGTATCTACTGCTACAACCCTACTGGACCATAAAAACCCACCCCAAAATGGATCGCTCTATCTGCCTTATAGTTCATCTGGGTAAATGGAGATGAATTGGTAATGGAGCAACACAACCAAACTAACCTTACCATGAGTGGTGGGGGAAAAAAACAAAATCAAAATTCATACCTGCACTACACATGATCAGTATGGCTTGTAGCTACTCTGGTGAGCCCCACGTCTTGGAGTTTTTCCATAGCTTGTATTGCCCTGGTCTAGGGGGGTAAGAAAAGAGCAGAGAAAGGAACTTGAGTCCCTCGCATTCACAAGAACCTGACGGGGGCGGGGAGGAAACCCCAAGGACAATCAGTGCTTACTGTAGTCATATCCGCCGCCGTAGCCGTAGTAGCCCCCCGTGTAATCGTAGTTGCCGTAGCCTCCGTATCCACCGTAACCTTGCTGGCCGCCGTAGCCATATCCCTGGTTACCGTAGCCTTGATTCCAGTAGTTATTGTAGCCCTGATTCCAGTTCTGACCCTGGCCTACAAAACAAAACCAATTTTAAACACATCTGCCACAGTGACGTACCCTGATATCTGTGAGCAACTTGTAAAACCATAAAGTGATTGGTCTCTACTCAAGCTTTGTGGGGCATTAGAATGGATTTAGATTAATCGGATCCAAGATCAGCCAAAGCTTTTAAGATAGATTAAATCTGAAGACTTCACATATACACAAGATGAAATAGATTAAAATATCAGCATGCGAGCAATAATCAATTCTGATAGTATTTTTTAAAATTACAAATATTTATAATTCTATGAAGTTATCAGAAACTCAGCAGAATGTTTAAACTAGCCTCAGTCGTAAGTATATTACATCTTATATCTTCTGTAGAGCTGCTTATAGCTGAATTGAACTAGTTTCATAAATTGGAGTAACTTTACAGTTACTGAACTGAATTAACACCGACCAGACTCCACTAACTGAATATTGTCTTTTTGGAGCTGCTTTACGGCAGAATTCGAATCTCTCATATTTGAACAAGTTTCCAGCATGGATTATTATTTTCCTGTTTATTACCATGAAGAGGCTTTAAAATTTGTATTGTATGAAGCTCTACATAAATAAGTGACTTGCCTTAGTTAACCCGACAGCATTCGATTCATATAGACACAAAAGGTTGACCGTTGTTTTCTAATGCATATCTCTGTACATTTGATGAGCATTCAGTCTTTATCTAGGTAAACTTTGCACAGATTAAAGCAGCCTAAAGTAGCATGCAGAGGTACTAACCTCCACGCCCCCTTCCTCTCCCTCCAAAACGACCTCCATACTGCTGCTGCTGGTACACTTCTTTTGGCTGCGCAACCTTAATCTCGCACTGGGGGGGGGGAAAGACAAAAATGGGTGATTTGGAATCATTATAGCAGAACATCTGCATAAAACACTACAGCTAAAATGAATCATCAAGTAAGTCCACGGACTTGTAGACACTGTATAAATTCTTATGGTATATTCATGTCAAGTATAAAAGGTTAGTACAATGTCAAATAGCGAACAACATCCCTGAAGATTGATCACATCCATCAATAAATTTAAGGTAACATCAAAGTGGAAACACTCACAAGGCCTTCTTTTCCACTTGTGTCCTTGGTTCCACTGACGTTGTGATATTTCTTTTCCAAAACTTTCTTGACAGCCTCTTCTTCCTTGAAGGTAATGAAGACAAACCCTCTCCTCTTATTTGTCTTTGGATCCATTGGAAGTTCAATAGTCTCAATCTGCAATAGCAAAAATCATCATGTCAACAAATGTGTATAAAAAAAAAAAACCCATTAAACTGCAAAACCAACAACATCTATTAGCAAAAGGAGGCAGGAGAAAAAAAAAAAAAAAGTGCATGCAAAGATCAAAAGCAAAACTTTACATTGCTAACATATACCAATTACGTTATCATTCCTTTAAACAAACGCTTGAAATCATATTTCCAATGTAAAACTTTGATTACACAGGTCTAAATTTTCTGCTCAGCTTGCTTAAAACAATTTAAAGAAATTCAAACTCTAAAAAGAACACTCCAGTACCTCGCCAAAGGCACCAAAATACTCGCGGATCCTCTCTTCTGTAGTTTCGGGGTTCAGCCCGCCGACAAAGATCTTCTTAGCAGGTTCTTTCTTCATTGCCATTGCCTTCTTGGGGTCAATCTGTCGTCCATCCAGTCTGTGCTCTTTTTGTGCTAAAACCTGTGCAAAGAGAAATCAACGATTAAGTTAACCATCGAAGAACCACAAGACTTCAGGTTTTCCGAAGCACCAAAGCTTACCTTATCTACACTGGCTGACTCTTTAAAAAGAATAAACCCAAATCCCCTTGATCGCCCAGTGTTGGGGTCCATTTTGATGGTGCAGTCTGTCACCTCTCCGAATTTAGAGAAGTAATCTTTAAGATCCTTTTTACTCGTGTCCCAGCTGAGGCCCCCAACAAACATTTTCCTGAGGAAACGAAGCAGAAAATCGGAGTGAGACCAGGAGGGGGCGTGGTAGTACAGATTTCACAAATTTCCCAATTTCTTGAATTGAAAAAAAAGCCCACTTTCTACTAATAAACGGAAATCAAAACTGCAACACAATACAGATGTCTTAAGCGCGCGCACACACACACACACACACACACACACACACACACACAAAAAACGTCTGCTTAGGTGAACAATTAAAGAGGTGCAACAGTGCATTATAAAAACAACTCTAAAAAGAACACTCCAGTACCTCGCCAAAGGCACCAAAATACTCGCGGATCCTCTCTTCTGTAGTTTCGGGGTTCAGCCCGCCGACAAAGATCTTCTTAGCAGGTTCTTTCTTCATTGCCATTGCCTTCTTGGGGTCAATCTGTCGTCCATCCAGTCTGTGCTCTTTTTGTGCTAAAACCTGTGCAAAGAGAAATCAACGATTAAGTTAACCATCGAAGAACCACAAGACTTCAGGTTTTCCGAAGCACCAAAGCTTACCTTATCTACACTGGCTGACTCTTTAAAAAGAATAAACCCAAATCCCCTTGATCGCCCAGTGTTGGGGTCCATTTTGATGGTGCAGTCTGTCACCTCTCCGAATTTAGAGAAGTAATCTTTAAGATCCTTTTTACTCGTGTCCCAGCTGAGGCCCCCAACAAACATTTTCCTGAGGAAACGAAGCAGAAAATCGGAGTGAGACCAGGAGGGGGCGTGGTAGCACAGATTTCACAAATTTCCCCATTTCTTGAATTGAAAAAAAGCCCACTTTCTACTAATAAACGGAAATCAAAACTGCAACACAATACAGATGTCTTAAGCGCGCGCACACACACACACACACACACACACACACACAAAAAACGTCTGCTTAGGTGAACAATTAAAGAGGTGCAACAGTGCATTATAAAAACCCGCTCCGTGTTCAATTCACCAACGCACCCATCCCCCTACAAAGAGACACATGGCGCCAACAAAGACGGGAAGGACAAAGGGTTTTACGTCCGAGCATCCAGCACAACTGTTACTTTTACGTACCCCGCATCTTCCTCTCCTTTGCTAGCATCAATTTGCCCCCCGTCCGACGAACCATTTTGAGGGTCTTCCTCGTCCCCGGCCGTGTCGTCGCCACCGGCGTCTCCCTGCGCTCCGGCCTGCTCATCCCCGGTGCCTTCCTCGTACTGCTCGGCTCCGTTCAGATCGTCCTCGTGGCCGTTTTCGGAGGTTTCCATATAATGCTGCTCGGCGTCTGACATGGTGGTAGTTTAATGTGAAAACCTAAAACTGCAGAGTACGTGAAATAGTTACGAAAGGAAGCGCCTTATGTAACGCATAAAGACCACCATTTTGAAAAGCGGCGCTCGCATTTATAATACGCAACAAAAATTTGAACATATCGCTTTCTAATTTAGGATAATACACCGCTTAACTGTCCTATAATTAAATGTAAGGGTTAATGCAACTAATACGTACACGGAGGCTAACAAACTCGTAATTTTCACGTAAATACTTTACCGTAAAAGCAGCAGCAAGTGAAAAGTCTCCGTGGAATGCTTTCCGCGGTGTGGGCCCTTCCTTATTGCGCCGACAAGTGGTTGGTTTTATATTACTGGATGGAAGATCAAGGAAGTTTAGTAAGGGCGCATTTAATTGGGTGCCTTCGAACGCCTATCATTCTAATAGCCAATCAAATGTGTCGCTTACACGTGACAGAAATCCTCCCCCAAACGCGCCTCGTCTGATCCTTCTTGTCGAGCGGGGGAAGAACTCTTTGTTCTTGTTTGGTTTATAAACGTGTTGTTGACCACTTTTATGTGAAATTAAAATGAAATATTTTTAGAAGGGAGCTACAATGAAAATAATGCAAGAAACAAGCGTTTGTATTTCGATTTTTAGTCAAGTAGTAATGAGGAAGTTACAGCGGCTTTTGCAATAGGCCTTTTAATTATTTGCTTTAATACATTCATTTTTTTTGTCGAGATCAGACAGTTGTTTTAATATACTTAGTTCTTCACTTTAAAAAAATGTTTGTGAACCAAATATTTATCACCATCAGAAGGGTAGAATGATTTCTTTTTAATAGTGAATTTTAAGCTTTTATTTGATGTTGAATAATGTTAGTGTTTCTGCTGTGCAAGTGTGCAGTGACAAGGATACTGTAAATTTGCACTTTTATCTTACACTTAAATGAACATTGGACAATTTAAAACTAACACACATTTGGATAAAAAGAAAAAAGGGCTAAAGCAAAATTACAAAACTTTATTTTATAAAGCAGTTTGAATGATATGAGGAAAATAGACCAAAATAGAGTGAGACAGTAACTTCTTGTTGGTAAATTCTTCTTGCTTAAAAAAAATATGTCACGCTGCTGCCTCCTCTACTACTGTTCCATCAGATATTTTGGGCTTATTAGGGTTATTATTCATCAACCAGTCTGCAAGCCATGTCTGTAAAGAAAAATAACAGTACAAAAATAACTGCGTAAATAGGATATTGACATATTATGAAATCCAGAATGATCTGTATTTGCACTGTCCAAGTGTTTTTATTTGAATAGAAACATCCCTTTCCATTGTCCTCATCTGACCTACAACAAATAAATAAAAACAAACAAACAAACATGCAATAAAGGATGCAAATATTTGAAACCTCTTTTGACTGGTTCATCTCTGTTGATTGTGTCAGTCATTGTAATTAATATACATTGATAAATTATCATTTTTTGTTTGATAATGAGCTGCTTATTTTATGGGGACAAAATCATTTTTACGTTACGGTTCTGAAAGGCTTAATAGATAGCCTACTTTACAGTAGCCAGTTGTTATTACATTTTGTCCCTGAAATCCACCCATCAGCTAGGACCAGTATAATCCTGATTGTTGTTGTTGTTTTTTTTTGGATCAAAGGTAGCCTATTCCTGCTAAAAAAATTTGAACAACACATACTGAAGTTTTGAGTATGATCAAAAGCAAGATTGTATGCACTAATCAGATTTCAGAATGTTTTTTTTTTTCCATGTGAAAAGCCCATTTTCATGATTTGATCCAATCTAATAGCCAAATTTCTTTTGAACAACTGGATCCAGGGTATCAAAAGAAAGGAACCAGGCTGAACAATTTTAAAGAAATTCTTCCAAAATTACAACTCTGTCAATGTATTTGCCCTCAAGTACTTCCAAATTTATTAGAATGACTTTAAAAAGATTTTACTCTTACAAAAGGGTCCAATGGCTTTTTCTTGCTCAGCTCTGTCAGTCCAGTGAGAAGTGTTGGGCTGACGTACCGGCTCAGGTAATCTTTGGCGGCATCTCTCATAGGAATGGGTTCAATCACAGCTAAAAGAGACGACCAAAATAATAAATAAATCAGATTTTTAGTATGCTTTCTTATCCTGTTCACTGAACTCATCTGGACAGGGTTAGATTTACTCACAGTTGGGAAACATGAACCTGATCTCCCTCTCGGCAGCAGTGAAGGATTCACTGCCATGCACAGCATTCCGCAGGTCA
Source organism: Sinocyclocheilus grahami (assembly GCF_001515645.1). Taxonomy (NCBI): domain Eukaryota; kingdom Metazoa; phylum Chordata; class Actinopteri; order Cypriniformes; family Cyprinidae; genus Sinocyclocheilus; species Sinocyclocheilus grahami. Next base: position 1,185,160 of record NW_015505859.1, read on the forward strand.
CAAGTGCCGAATCTCGCTCTCAGACTGATGACGACATTCACAAATATGAGTGTTACATGGAAATAATTACTGATATTGAGCACAAATGAAACATATTACAGTATGCATAATGAATATAGCTTTGTTGCAATGACTAATGAGTTATGTGATTGATTTAGGCATTGCAATGAACACAGACTTTGTAAATCATTAGCCTGAAGTGCATAAAATCCAACAAAAGGATCCATTTATTTTGCCAGGAGTTTAAAAGGCACAGAAAACGGTGCACTGTAATAGTTCCCCCTACAGTACATGAACTTCATAAGTCCATTTTATCATTAAACCACCTGCATAGACAGAGAAGATTCATTCAGTGACATTCATTACCAGTCAGGATGCGTTTCTCTAGCCTTGATGCTGCTGACTGGCCCCATTATGGCTTTCCAGGTGGCAATAGCCTGGTGTCGGGCCAGTGCTAGAGCAACAACCGGTCCGGAGCTCATGAAGGCAGTCAGATGGGGGAAATGCAGCTTCCCATAATGCTCAACATAGAAATCACTGCATTGCTCTGGACTCAGCTGAAGCCTTCTTTTCTGTTAAATGAGAAAAACAAAAAGAGAATGATAAAGGCATAAGCAGAATGCAAATCTTACTAAAGCACCAGCCACAAAATATGAGATTTTAGCTGATAAGCACAATGCATATTTACATTTATTTCTTAAACAGGTTTTTCTCCAAAGCGATTTGCGAATACACTCGATTTATCATAAGCAGGCAATAACACAAGGAGTGCTGGTCACACAATGTTTCAAACCCTGTCCAGAACAGTGCAAGCTAGAAGGAAATAGGAATCGTGAAAGCATAGACTTTTGTTTTAATACATTTCATCAGCCTCATTTTAAACAGTAACGTTACAATGTAGTGGCATCAGACACCACATGACGATCTTGGACTCAGAAAAAGACTAACTAGGGATCGTCTTAAATTCCCCATGTAAATAATTCATCTTATGCGCAGTGCAAAATACAATATTTAATAATGGAAAAAAAAAATCGTTGAGTCTGTTCACTTACGTAACGTTACCTGAAGAACTGTAAATCCAGACTGAAGAATAATGTCCTCAATTTCATTGGTTTTGTGGATGGCATCAGGTTTGATTAAAGCCAGCGTTCTCTCCACGAAGATGCGAGGTGCTGGCATCTGTTTCTGAGGACTGTCGCTCTCCATGACTTTTAAACAGCTAACGTTTCACTATTTTTCTATTGACGTTACAGGACTTTTTCACGGTCACTTGAACAGCCAAGGCAAAATTGGTCAAATTATAAAGTGCAAATAGTTTAATTTACCAGAATGGAAGCACAATTACTGTTGACTTACCTACAACATTAAAATAGTTTATAGTTCAAGCGTCTGTATCATGTCGTGTCCTCAACGTTGAGTCCGGTTTGTTGGCCTTGTTGCTAGGCAACAAGTCGCATAGATTGAATCAACATACATTAGTGCCATCTAGCGGCTACTCAAACCTATTTACACGACTCAAATGGTTGCATTTCAGTTGTATTTTATTGCAAGTCAGAAAAAATTAAGTAAACAAGGTCAATTGTAGTTGTTTTTAAAAGTTTTATTTTATTTAGACATTAGAAAAGGCGTCTATCTCGTTCCAATGGTCACCTGCCACACTCTGATCAGGTTGTCTGTGTATCCAGCAAAGAGAGTCTGTGATGAGAAGAGACGGGAATTATTATCAGGTACCACTTAAGAAGCACTTGCTACTGATTTAAATTCATATTACTGTCCCCCTCATATTTGCAGGACTGTCACCATAAAGTTTCAGATGTTATAAGTGATTGGGTATAATCAACGGGAGCAGCTGATCCAGCTAGAATTTGCAACTAATGAAATGCAAGGAATAGCTCAGGAACTCATTCCAGGCAGAAAAGGCTGCTGTACAACCCACCTGTCCATCAGCAGACCAGGCCAGAGAAGTGCACTGAGGTGGCTCAGCCTTGCTGTTGGTGGTGATGATGTCCTGCCTCAGCTCATCAACAATGACCTTGCCCTCCAGATCCTGTTGAGAGAAAACAGTCAGCTTTGCAACAGCAGTATGATAATGTTATACCCGCTTGGGCCAATAGTTCTCAGAAACAGCCTCTTTATCATCATAGTTACAGAAGGCATTGAACTTTCATCACTGAACTCTCTGCTCCAATTTAAACGGTTACTGTTAATATATTAAGGATAAAGCACTTAATTCACACTGAAGCTTGCAGTTTTGTCTTAAAGAAGGGAAATCTTTGCATTTGAAACATCTGAATGAAAAGCATTCATGTACATAAACGCACCCAGATCTTGATGCTAGGTCCAGTGGCGGCACACAGCCAGTAGCGGTTGGGGCTGAAGCAAAGGGCGTTGATGTTGTCACCACTGTCCAGGGTGTAAAGGTGCTTGCCCTCGTTCAGGTCCCACAGCATGGCTTGCCCATCCTGAAATGAGGACAAATACCGTAAATACAGATAGAAAAGTTATGAGCTCTGAAAACTCACAATGGTTTTTTTTCTGTGTTCAAAAACAGCCTCTTTTATAATCACATGGATTCAGATGGCATTAAGGTTTCATCATCTTCACTCGGTCATCTCAAACCTCTAACCTGTTTACTAACTGCAGTAGTGAAAACCAGAAAAAGAGTGACCACATTACCTTTCCACCAGAGGCACACAGAGATCCATCAGGAGACACGGTCACTGTGTTCAGGTATCCAGTGTGGCCAATGTGGTTGGTCTTCAGCTTACAGTTAGCAAGATTCCATACCTGTAACAAACACATAATTTAACCTGGCTGCATTAGCAAGCATTCAGCCAATCCACGCAAGCTGCCCTGATGAAACGGTTCACTTTGTTAATGGTCTCAATCCGTTACCCATCATAATTGCAGGACTTGTCGTCAGAGCCCAAGAGCTCAGACAAAAAGAATGTGGATTTGATTAATCACAGGGTAAAGTTGTTCACAGACCAGCTATTCTAGTTTACATAAAAGGTACAGACAAAGGTCTCACCTTGACCATTTTGTCCCACCCGCAGGACACAATGATGGGGTTGTTGCTGTTGGGAGAGAAACGCACGCAGGACACCCACTCAGAGTGGCTGTCATCCTGTGGACAAATCAAAATAAAGGGTTTCAGAACAGCACAAGCTATCATAAACATCAGGGTATCTGTAGAGTTTACGCCTTTAAGACCTGCACAAATAAAATACCGCATGTGCACGCAGAACAAACCAATACAACCTCAAAATAAAACATGCATCTCAATCTTTCACTTAATTAAACAGGCACACATTCAAATGCTAACCAAGTTTAAAACAGTTTTATTCCATATACACATATTGAAATTGAGCAATAGAGTTAAGACCTATTGGTTAAACGCAGCGGTTTTTTAATATCACTGACTCACTGAGATACTATAGTAATATTTTGAATTAGTTATGTCTATATTGCCTAGGACACATTTTTCACTTAGTTTAACTTGATATTAAAATAAGCTTATGTTTATTTCAAGCAACAATTTTTAATGGTTTCAGTAAACTATAATAACCCTGGCTAGAGGTTAATCGACATTAGATTTTGCAGATATGATAATGTGTTTCACGAGTTTTTACTTTGAAATGCTAACATTTAAATTAAATCACCTTTCGTAGTTTAATAATCACATTCGACCACATCTTTGACTCCAGTTCCCACATTTAAGACCTCTTAAAATAACAAGATTTTTGATATACCAGAAAATATTGCCTCAATTGAATTAATCTTAAATTTGATCAGACTGAACTTAAGACATTAAGTCTTTTCAGGCACCCCAAAGCAATTTTTCCCTCTTTATTGCGAGATGGTTAAAGACTACTACTACTTATGATCTCCCCATAAAGTGAGCCCTAAACTTGAGTAAAGAGCATTATGGAGGTCTACCTGGATGGTGTACTTGCAGACTCCCAGGGTGTTCCACAACTTGATGGTCTTGTCTCTGGATCCAGACACGATCTGACGGTTGTCAGCAGAGAAAGCCACGCTCAGAACGTCCTTGGTGTGTCCAACAAAACGGCGGGTTGTAGTGCCACTAGGTGAACAAAAAAAAATGCACAAATTCAAATTAACCTGACATTGTTAACTACATTTGTTTTGAAAGATTGAAAACAACCACATTCTTTGGGGTTCCAAGAGTCTTAAATTCAGAAACAGCCTCTTTATCATCACAATGACACAGATGACATTTGAGTTTCATCATCACTTCAAATCCTATGGAACAGAGCTTGAATGACTGCCCTGTGTCTCCAAATACTCACGTTGTCAGATCCCACAGGCGCAGGGTGCTGTCCCAGGAGCCAGACAGGGCGAACTGACCATCGGATGAGATGACAACATCACTCACAAAGTGGGAATGGCCCTTCAGAGCACGCTGCGGGATGCCATAGTTGGTCTCATCACGGGTCAGCTTCCACATGATGACGGTTTTGTCTGCAAGGTGGACAACAGAAGAGCACCTAACAGATCAGATACCTGTAACCCTTCATTTGCTTTATAATTCTGACAGCTGAAGGCATCTCACACACTAGTTACTACTATTCACTGATGCTACGTTATATTCTATTTACCCATAAACTAGGTCTCGATAGTGCAAAATGTCAGCTTTATACAGCGCTAGAACTGAATGGACCTTTTATTCAGTGTAAACATTAAGGGCTCGTGTATCCGGATGCTCACTGGGCTGCAGCGCGGCTCTGAGAACACTTACCCCGGGACGCGGACAGAATCATGTCGGGGAACTGGGGAGTGGTGGCGATTTGGGTGACCCATCCACTATGACCCTTAAGGGTCCCCCTTACTGTCATCTGCTCGGTCATTTTGGCGCAGGAAAGAATCACCTATTAAGGTGGATGGAGTTGGATTTTGTCGGAGGGCCGAGTCCTCCCTATAGCTCTCACACTGTGGCAAGAGGAAAAGGAAGAAACACACCGGAAGCAAAACTCTTGAGGGTCAACCGTCTTCTTCAGCTCGCGCTCTCGTGTGAGTTTCCTCATCAAACTGCTTACTGCCATCTAGTGTGTACAAATAACAAAATACTTATTTTTTTATGTTTAAGCGTTTTCATCCTCGATGTCTTTAACAAAGAGATTGAATTGCAGTAATATGTTGATTGTAGCCAAGTTTTATATAAATAAATGTAGATTTGTTAAAGTTTCTCCTTGTTTTGAGCCATTTAAAAATGATTTTAGAATTATACTTCCATATATATATATATATATATACGTCCATAAAACAATTAAAAACGAAGAGTGCCTTAAAACTCTACACTTCTGGCAACATACTTGGAATGTAATTGAATTTGTCTTATAATTTGCTTTACATGTTTTGGTATTATTTGAACTTTTAATATACATATCTTCCTGAGAACCAGGGAAAAAAAGTTTTTTGAATTTGATTGTTTTTATGTCATTACATTGGTTGGAGCACAGAAACAAATGGAGAAATTTTCATTTATTTTTTTTCATATTTTATTCTAAGTCCCTTGTAGAGAAATAGGTAGAGGACACCAGTCATTCAACAAAATAAAATAAAAATAAATAAATAGACATGAAAAGGCATAAACAATGTTTTATTTTTTCATTCACCAATAAGTTTTTAGGTTTCAGGCTATTTTCATCCAAACTTTGTACAAAGATGATTCTCGACTATGTTATGGAAGATATAACAGAATGATTTGATTTACTACTCTACTTTATGGAATATGTGCGTAAAATATCCATAAATTGGTATTCCCATTCTATACAATGTATCTATACATTGCATATTAATGTGTTCTTGTGGGCAAACTATAATGAAAAAAGACGTGTTATAATGGGAGCAATAACGTGGCAACATTTTCATAAGAATATCTCATATTTCATAGGAATATTGATCTATAATTTCTTTCGGACTTTTTGAGTTTCCCCAAAATGCCTGATTAACATGCTGTTTTCCTGGTGTCCTCTACAGAAGGCTATGAAAATTATGCCCTGTTTAGTAACAAAAAGTCATATTACGATTTGAAACCCCATAACATCTTTTTCTGAGATATTTATTTACGACAAACTATTTGAAAATTAGCCTGATTGAAATGATAATTACAAAGAGTGTTGGGCAGTAACTAGTAACTTAGTTACTGTAATAATATTACTTTTTGCAGTAACTAGTGTAACTAATTACTAATAAGATTTCAGTAATAATATTACAGTTACCATCCATAAAACAGCTTAGTTACTTCATTACTTTTGATGCCTCAACCCCGCTGATTTAAAATCCAACAATCAAATATTTCTTAGATTTATTTTCATAATTTTCACGACTCGCACATGCATGTGATGTCCCCAGTGCAGCAGGCAAGCTTGGAATATGGAAAAGCTTACATTCAGCAGATAGAAATATTGCATTTTATTGATTTTGTCAGGAAAAAAGATCTGAACACTGTTGTGTAAGTTGTGGCTTTACTTTACTCTGGCATTACATCCCACCCACATCCCTCTGATCAGCATATGGTACATTATATTACTATACTTAAAAATCTTTTTGGAAAATTTAACAGTTTCTTACAAACTTATGTGATTTGATAAAATACATTATGAAATATAATCGTATATGCATGGGTAACGGAGAAATTACAATTAGCTTCAAGCTACACATGACAATTAATGAGATTAATACAACACTTCTACTTGAATGTCACTATCAATCACTATTGAGTGTTTGTAATAACTTCTGACTGCAATCCAATGTGGATTTTGGTCAAATGATGAGGCAGAAATATGTTGTTAGTAACATTCTTGAAGAATTTTATGTGGTAGATACACAGTTACAACTTCTGTGGGGCCTGAAGAAAAAGTAATGTAACTAGTAGTGTAACTAATTACTGTTGCCAGAAAGTAATAAGTAAAGTAACAATATTACTTTTGAAAGGAGTAACTAGTAATGAGTAATATATTACATTCTTTGAGTAACTAGCACAACACTGATTACAAAACATGATCATATTTCCTGAAGAGTGCTACATTTGATCATTCTGTTAATATCAGTCATATTTAAAGACCAAGGAGTGTTTATGATCAAACCTCCATTTGATACCTCTAAAAAGAGCAGAATGTGCTCTGTACAGGGCATCCTGTGGCATGTATGGTCTCAGAGAAATTCACTAAAATATAATGTCCTCTACAGAGGACAAAAGTCTATGCCTGGGTCCCATAAAAATGATTTATTGATTCTATACACTCTTAGAAAAAAGGGTTATTTGGGGTTATATAGGTTCTTTACTCAACTCCAAAGAACCCTTTATGCCAAAAAGGTTCTATATAAGGAGAAAGAACCCTTTTTGGCACAAAAGGGTTCTTTGGGCTAAACCATGCTTTTATGTATGTTTACACATTAGGCTATTTAAAATGATTATACTACATTATATTTGTGTTTTTATTTCAATTTTACTTGGACACACCTTTATTCCGAAGAAAATAAACTTAAAATTTACGTCTGCACTTTCAAGTTTAATAGAAAATAATTGCCACATGATCCTGTACACTGAATAAAATGCCTAACATCTAAATGAACTGGTTTTACTTAAGTCTACTATCACTGAATCAAACTATTAATTTATACCAATAATAATAATACCATTCTATAAAGTACTGGTTAAATTAGTGTTCATCAAGATTTTTTAGCTAACATATTTACATTTAGACATTTAGCAGATGCTTTTATCCAAAGCGACTTACAAATGAGGACAATGGAAGCAATCAAAATCAACAAAAGAGCAATGATCTGCAGGTGCTATAACAAGTCTCAGTTAGCTTAACGCAGTACACATAGCAAGGTTTTTTTAAATCATATAATAAACAAAAAGAAAAGAGAGAGTAGAAAAAGAATAGAGCAAGCTAGTGTTAGAGGCCTTTTTTTCTTTTGTTAATTGTATAATAAATAAAAAGAAAACAAATAGATAGAATATAAAAAGATCAGAGAAGCAAGTGTTATGCTGCGTCTCAATGTGCCTACTTATACTACGCCCTTAAAGTATGTACTCTTTTGGTGAAGAAAAAGTAGACACTTTTGAGTGTGTAGTAGAAGAGTAGGCAAGCTTTGGGACATACTATCAGGACACACAACTGCGTCTTTAACAGACGCTCTGTCGCATAGATACACGCACCCTGTCACTGTAAACTGGCCTGTCCATCATCTTGTCACAGTTAACATCCTCCACATTGATTTCATTTAACTTCCTACCGTACTGGAGAGAAAAGAAGTTGCACATTGATCTGCCAGTCGGGGGTCTTTCATACTGAGAACAGCTCATATTTGATGCATTTAAAAGTTAACGACCAAACGGATGTTTATAAAAGTTTTCATTGCTGTTACAGATTAAATATAACACAGATAACATTAAATACATATATTTTTTTTTACCAATTTAAATGTTGAATATATTAGTAACTCGAAGCCCTTTTTCTAAGCCTCTCTACCTAACCGCCGGTCGCGCACGTCCGCCATGTTTGTAGTTTTTGTAATATTGCCCGCAATGGATTGTGGGCAATATTAGCCATTAGCGGGTGCCGGGATCCACACTTCAAAAATCGACCTGAAATAGTAGACCATGCGGGGACTTTTGGCATCCTCTTTTCAACATACTATACTTTGGGACACACTTATGCTAATCTCACATACTATTTAGGATGGATATTATGAACATTAAAACGCAGAGTTAGTTTTTTTTTTTTAAAGATAGACCTATTATAAAATATTTATTTTTATTTATAATATGATATGATATGGTGTAATATTTAGGCTAGATGTTTCTCTTGTTTACAGTAACTAAAGATCAGATCATCATACTGTACAAACAGCACTAGTTTCACGCGCGCTCTGGATCCGATGACGTAAAGGACTAATTCTCGAACATTCCAGCCAGTGATGGGAAGTTCGGCTCTTTTCAAAGATTCGGCTCTTTTGGCTCGGCTCCCTTTTTAGAAGAGCCGGCTCTTACGGCTCCCAAATGGCTCTTTATTTAGTATCACTCAGAGGCTTCTATTTTCGCCCAATTTAGCAGTTGTGAATGGTTTGGTTTGTTTGTTGGTAAGCAATTTTTTTTATTCAGTGTTTTCATAAAAGCCTTATTTTTATGCATTTTTTTTCGTTACAGAAAAAAAATACACAGATACTATTATTTAACATTTTGATACAACTTTAATTGAACACAGAACCACAGCAAACAAATAAATAAAGGCAAACGTCTTAACATTAAGACACTTTAGTGCAGTTTGGCATTCAGAAATATCAGATGCCTCAGCTTCTCTCTGTGATTGTTTGGCCTGTTTTTGAGAAGACTTCGATGTTGCAACAATGCAGTGTCTGGCCTGTACCACTACACTCGCTATCTTCGGAGCGTGTGTCCCCCTTCCTTCTTTCACATAATGGTATGATCCGAGTCTGTCCGCCCATGTGATTAGCCGCAAGTGTATTTTCTTTTCTTTTTTTTGTAACGAAAAAATGCATAAAAATAATGCTTTTATGAAAACACTGAATTGAAAAAAATTGCTTACCAACACACAAACCATGATTCACAATTGCTAAATTGGGCTAAAATAGAAGGCCCCGGCTGAAGATTCGGCTCTCCCCGATGGGAGTCGACTCTTCTCGTTCGCTACAAAGAGTCGGCTCATCGAACGACACATCACTAATTCCAGCAGCTCGACTCGACGGACGCAGGAAAGAATCACCTATTAAGGTGGATGGAGTTGGATTTTGTCGGAGGGCCGAGTCCTCCCTATAGCTCTCACACTGTGGCAAGAGGAAAAGGAAGAAACACACCGGAAGCAAAACTCTTGAGGGTCAACCGTCTTCTTCAGCTCGCGCTCTCGTGTGAGTTTCCTCATCAAACTGCTTACTGCCATCTAGTGTGTACAAATAACAAAATACTTATTTTTTTATGTTTAAGCGTTTTCATCCTCGATGTCTTTAACAAAGAGATTGAATTGCAGTAATATGTTGATTGTAGCCAAGTTTTATATAAATAAATGTAGATTTGTTAAAGTTTCTCCTTGTTTTGAGCCATTTAAAAATGATTTTAGAATTATACTTCCATATATATATATATATATATACGTCCATAAAACAATTAAAAACGAAGAGTGCCTTAAAACTCTACACTTCTGGCAACATACTTGGAATGTAATTGAATTTGTCTTATAATTTGCTTTACATGTTTTGGTATTATTTGAACTTTTAATATACATATCTTCCTGAGAACCAGGGAAAAAAAGTTTTTTGAATTTGATTGTTTTTATGTCATTACATTGGTTGGAGCACAGAAACAAATGGAGAAATTTTCATTTATTTTTTTTCATATTTTATTCTAAGTCCCTTGTAGAGAAATAGGTAGAGGACACCAGTCATTCAACAAAATAAAATAAAAATAAATAAATAGACATGAAAAGGCATAAACAATGTTTTATTTTTTCATTCACCAATAAGTTTTTAGGTTTCAGGCTATTTTCATCCAAACTTTGTACAAAGATGATTCTCGACTATGTTATGGAAGATATAACAGAATGATTTGATTTACTACTCTACTTTATGGAATATGTGCGTAAAATATCCATAAATTGGTATTCCCATTCTATACAATGTATCTATACATTGCATATTAATGTGTTCTTGTGGGCAAACTATAATGAAAAAAGACGTGTTATAATGGGAGCAATAACGTGGCAACATTTTCATAAGAATATCTCATATTTCATAGGAATATTGATCTATAATTTCTTTCGGACTTTTTGAGTTTCCCCAAAATGCCTGATTAACATGCTGTTTTCCTGGTGTCCTCTACAGAAGGCTATGAAAATTATGCCCTGTTTAGTAACAAAAAGTCATATTACGATTTGAAACCCCATAACATCTTTTTCTGAGATATTTATTTACGACAAACTATTTGAAAATTAGCCTGATTGAAATGATAATTACAAAGAGTGTTGGGCAGTAACTAGTAACTTAGTTACTGTAATAATATTACTTTTTGCAGTAACTAGTGTAACTAATTACTAATAAGATTTCAGTAATAATATTACAGTTACCATCCATAAAACAGCTTAGTTACTTCATTACTTTTGATGCCTCAACCCCGCTGATTTAAAATCCAACAATCAAATATTTCTTAGATTTATTTTCATAATTTTCACGACTCGCACATGCATGTGATGTCCCCAGTGCAGCAGGCAAGCTTGGAATATGGAAAAGCTTACATTCAGCAGATAGAAATATTGCATTTTATTGATTTTGTCAGGAAAAAAGATCTGAACACTGTTGTGTAAGTTGTGGCTTTACTTTACTCTGGCATTACATCCCACCCACATCCCTCTGATCAGCATATGGTACATTATATTACTATACTTAAAAATCTTTTTGGAAAATTTAACAGTTTCTTACAAACTTATGTGATTTGATAAAATACATTATGAAATATAATCGTATATGCATGGGTAACGGAGAAATTACAATTAGCTTCAAGCTACACATGACAATTAATGAGATTAATACAACACTTCTACTTGAATGTCACTATCAATCACTATTGAGTGTTTGTAATAACTTCTGACTGCAATCCAATGTGGATTTTGGTCAAATGATGAGGCAGAAATATGTTGTTAGTAACATTCTTGAAGAATTTTATGTGGTAGATACACAGTTACAACTTCTGTGGGGCCTGAAGAAAAAGTAATGTAACTAGTAGTGTAACTAATTACTGTTGCCAGAAAGTAATAAGTAAAGTAACAATATTACTTTTGAAAGGAGTAACTAGTAATGAGTAATATATTACATTCTTTGAGTAACTAGCACAACACTGATTACAAAACATGATCATATTTCCTGAAGAGTGCTACATTTGATCATTCTGTTAATATCAGTCATATTTAAAGACCAAGGAGTGTTTATGATCAAACCTCCATTTGATACCTCTAAAAAGAGCAGAATGTGCTCTGTACAGGGCATCCTGTGGCATGTATGGTCTCAGAGAAATTCACTAAAATATAATGTCCTCTACAGAGGACAAAAGTCTATGCCTGGGTCCCATAAAAATGATTTATTGATTCTATACACTCTTAGAAAAAAGGGTTATTTGGGGTTATATAGGTTCTTTACTCAACTCCAAAGAACCCTTTATGCCAAAAAGGTTCTATATAAGGAGAAAGAACCCTTTTTGGCAAAAAAGGGTTCTTTGGGCTAAACCATGCTTTATGTATGGTTAGGCTATTTAAAATTATTATAGTACATTGTATTTGTGTTTTTATTTCAATTTTACTTGGACACACCTTTATTCCGAAGAAAATAAACTTAAAATTTACGTCTGCACTTTCAAGTTTAATAGAAAATAATTGCCACATGATCCTGTACACTGAATAAAATGCCTAACATCTAAATGAACTGGTTTTACTTAAGTCTACTATCACTGAATCAAACTATTAATTTATACCAATAATAATAATACCATTCTATAAAGTACTGGTTAAATTAGTGTTCATCAAGATTTTTTAGCTAACATATTTACATTTAGACATTTAGCAGATGCTTTTATCCAAAGCGACTTACAAATGAGGACAATGGAAGCAATCAAAATCAACAAAAGAGCAATGATCCGCAGGTGCTATAACAAGTCTCAGTTAGCTTAACGCAGTACACATAGCAAGGTTTTTTTAAATCATATAATAAACAAAAAGAAAAGAGAGAGTAGAAAAAGAATAGAGCAAGCTAGTGTTAGAGGCCTTTTTTTCTTTTGTTAATTGTATAATAAATAAAAAGAAAACAAATAGATAGAATATAAAAAGATCAGAGAAGCAAGTGTTATGCTGCGTCTCAATGTGCCTACTTATACTACGCCCTTAAAGTATGTACTCTTTTGGTGAAGAAAAAGTAGACACTTTTGAGTGTGTAGTAGAAGAGTAGGCAAGCTTTGGGACATACTATCAGGACACACAACTGCGTCTTTAACAGACGCTCTGTCGCATAGATACACGCACCCTGTCACTGTAAACTGGCCTGTCCATCATCTTGTCACAGTTAACATCCTCCACATTGATTTCATTTAACTTCCTACCGTACTGGAGAGAAAAGAAGTTGCACATTGATCTGCCAGTCGGGGGTCTTTCATACTGAGAACAGCTCATATTTGATGCATTTAAAAGTTAACGACCAAACGGATGTTTATAAAAGTTTTCATTGCTGTTACAGATTAAATATAACACAGATAACATTAAATACATATATTTTTTTTTACCAATTTAAATGTTGAATATATTAGTAACTCGAAGCCCTTTTTCTAAGCCTCTCTACCTAACCGCCGGTCGCGCACGTCCGCCATGTTTGTAGTTTTTGTAATATTGCCCGCAATGGATTGTGGGCAATATTAGCCATTAGCGGGTGCCGGGATCCACACTTCAAAAATCGACCTGAAATAGTAGACCATGCGGGGACTTTTGGCATCCTCTTTTCAACATACTATACTTTGGGACACACTTATGCTAATCTCACATACTATTTAGGATGGATATTATGAACATTAAAACGCAGAGTTAGTTTTTTTTTTTTAAAGATAGACCTATTATAAAATATTTATTTTTATTTATAATATGATATGATATGGTGTAATATTTAGGCTAGATGTTTCTCTTGTTTACAGTAACTAAAGATCAGATCATCATACTGTACAAACAGCACTAGTTTCACGCGCGCTCTGGATCCGATGACGTAAAGGACTAATTCTCGAACATTCCAGCCAGTGATGGGAAGCTCGGCTCTTTTCAAAGATTCGGCTCTTTTGGCTCGGCTCCCTTTTTAGAAGAGCCGGCTCTTACGGCTCCCAAATGGCTCTTTATTTAGTATCACTCAGAGGCTTCTATTTTCGCCCAATTTAGCAGTTGTGAATGGTTTGGTTTGTTTGTTGGTAAGCAATTTTTTTTATTCAGTGTTTTCATAAAAGCCTTATTTTTATGCATTTTTTTTCGTTACAGAAAAAAAATACACAGATACTATTATTTAACATTTTAATACAACTTTAATTGAACACAGAACCACAGCAAACAAATAAATAAAGGCAAACGTCTTAACATTAAGACACTTTAGTGCAGTTTGGCATTCAGAAATATCAGATGCCTCAGCTTCTCTCTGTGATTGTTTGGCCTGTTTTTGAGAAGACTTCGATGTTGCAACAATGCAGTGTCTGGCCTGTACCACTACACTCGCTATCTTCGGAGCGTGTGTCCCCCTTCCTTCTTTCACATAATGGTATGATCCGAGTCTGTCCGCCCATGTGATTAGCCGCAAGTGTATTTTCTTTTCTTTTTTTTGTAACGAAAAAATGCATAAAAATAATGCTTTTATGAAAACACTGAATTGAAAAAAATTGCTTACCAACACACAAACCATGATTCACAATTGCTAAATTGGGCTAAAATAGAAGGCCCCGGCTGAAGATTCGGCTCTCCCCGATGGGAGTCGACTCTTCTCGTTCGCTACAAAGAGTCGGCTCATCGAACGACACATCACTAATTCCAGCAGCTCGACTCGACGGACGCCATTTTGAGCCACACAAACAACACCCAAGAAGACGGAGGAAATAAATTCGTCTATTATCGAGTACTACTATTATTTAGAGGACTTTCTCAAGCCAGGTAAAGCAATGTTTTAATCTTTCGCTGATTATTTCACTCACACAATGTACTAATTTCTTAAGAACCGATTTGTATTTTACCACCTAAAAGCGGTAACGACGTCGCTAACTGTGTGTTTTATTAATCGTAAGCGTGCTATAAGTTTCACAAAATGTATTTTATTGTCTAAACGGGTTTCAGTTATTGTTATTATTTTCTAACCAATTTTAGACTTCCCAAAAGAAAAATAATTAGCATCGGGCATTACGGGCAAATACTTCGTTGACACGAGGCGGTTAGAACAAAGAGGCCACTGTATTTGTGGATCCTGCCCTATAACTTATATTATACAGTTTACGTGGATCGAGTATTTGTACTTGATATAAAGGTTATTTATTTGTATGGTGCTTGTTTTATCAGATGAGACAGAGAAGATTGCGCTCTTCCTGGCTGAGAGAGGTGAGTCTGGAGGAGAGAATGGAGAACAGAAAGAGACACAGACGAGACTCGCACAGCAGCGAGAGAGAAAACAAATACAGAAAACAACACCACAAGAACAGCGACTGGTGAGAATCAGTCTGGATTGCTTTGTATTTATTCTGAGTCCTTTTGAATCAACACATTGTACGAGTTAATTTTATACCCGTATTAGTACGGCTGTAAGTTACTTGGCCAGCGCCCATTGAGCCTTGTGTACATCTTCTGGCAGTGTGTTGTGCAATACTTGTTTGACTAGTGTCTCTTTATTGGAAGCTTCCTGGAAAACATTTGATGACCTGACCTCAATGTGTCAATCTCCTCCATTTAGACATTAAGTCATCTGTCAGTGCCTCGTTTTTACAAATAGGTTAATTACTTGGATCCCAATCATTTTATTTGCCATTACAGAGAACATTTGGAATTTGCCTGGATTGTCAACAAATCAGGGCCTCATTTATATGGATGTTTTCCATCAAAAGTTTCCACCACAGAAAAGATACTCTTTATTTTTGGAATTGTATTCATATGTGCTAAAATGTTGTTGGGCATCGAAAAGCTATTCCATTTTCGGAAATCAGATCAGATGCGTAAGGTCAGGAATCAAATTACTTGGTATAAAATTACATTTAAATTCAGCTTCTCGATTCCTGTATGTGCATTTATTGTGATTTCAAAAGATTCAATTGCAAGAAGACGAAATAGAACTCACTCGCTTTTTTCTGTGCTACACACACAAAAGCCGCATCTTATATACACGAACAATGGACTGTGCTCTCTTTCTCGCATTCTTACACATTCGAATGGACAAATACACACAGAATTATATCAAAATATTCCATAAATACAATCGGTTGTCTTAAATGAACGCAAAGAGCTGAGAAAGAAAACAAGGGTGTATTGGATCCGTGCATTGACAGCAGCTGCTGCCGCCAGTTATTAATGTTAATCAAAGAACAAAAGAAAAGAAAATACCTCACTGATCTTGATTGAATCACTTTTGTAACCTCGGTTTATATTTTATTTGCCTGTTGTTCGGCGCTGACCACTGTAATGGGAACGTGCATCTGTGTAGGCGCTCATTTTGGAGATGCGTTCCAATATAATTTATCCTTATTTATGGTATAGGCCTATTCTATTTTGTTCTGCAGTTTAATAAGTTAAACAGAAAAAAGACAAATAGTAGCACTGCATGTTTCTGAATATTTATTTAAACAAACTGTATAATGTTGAAAAACCACAAACATGACAGTTATAATTAAAATATGCCAATTCCTTCACAGCCTATTTATACAACGCGCACAGTGCCCTATTTTTACAGATTTTTAAAACGGTGTATACAGCAAAATTGTTTAATTAAGCTGAGATAAAGCACTATAAATTCTTAATTCATTTGCAACAAAACTATAAAGTTTTGTTGCAAACGGATGAAGACATTAGTAGGCTTCTCAGCTCACCCCTTTAACATGCACACGTTCGGCGTTTCGGCGGCCCAACACTGAATAATATGTTGTGGCCATTGTATTTTGATTTATAAAATAAAAATTTAAAATACAAAAATGAAATTTAAATTACCCTGCTTCTAAATAAAGCGGTTATTTTTATTTTGTTAAAAATGGCCAAAAGAGACCTCTGAACTAGGCTACTAGAAAGGAAAAAAAACCTTAACGTTTTTGCTCAGAATTCGTTTTTAATCCCTGCATGATTTGTCATGCATGATAAATGTCAAATAGCCTACGTTATAGCTTGACTACAAGTTTAAAAACAACGCTACAATTGTTATAATCAAGGAAATTAAACTTACCATCATGAAATGTGTCTACACACACGAGCGATAATGCCAAAAAGAAAGAGAAACATCGGAAAATAGGCATATTTTATTCAAGACATTTCTATATGACATCAACATGCATTTATCATTCTTACAATCACCGCCAGAATGTCCAACTTCACCATGATGAACTTCAAATTGGGTTCGATTATTTTTCCTCAACAGTTCTCCTCACAAAACGAAATTAATTTCAAGCACAAATTTGATAAGAACAGAGTGGAAATTATTAGC
>NW_015505859.1:1204669-1207101 GCF_001515645.1 Sinocyclocheilus grahami
ATTGTGATGTTTTTATCAGCTGTTTGGACTCTCATTCTGACGGCACCCATTCACTGCAAAGAATCCACTGGTAAGCAAGTGAATGCAAAATTTCTGTAAATCTGTTCTGATGAAGAATCAAACTCCTCTAAATTTTAGATTGCCTGAGGGTGAGCACATTTTCAGCAAATTTTCATTTTGGGTTAACTAGCTCTTCAAGATCAATAATATGGGTTTAGAAAATATAATTTATTTCATGTCAGCTTTAAATGTTAAGTGTTTTTCGAGAAATGCTTTGGTTGATTAAGTGTCCAATAATAAGTGCAGCCATTGGTGTGTTAATGAAATTACTGTATGTTGCTGTTGCAGGGGAGGAGCTCGTGTTGCGCTGAAGATCATTAAAAACATTGAGCACTATCGTGATGCAGCTCTGTCTGAGGTTGAGGTGCTGGAGCAGATTAACTCACTTGACTGTGACCGACGATAGTAAGTGCCTGTGAAAGCAGATGAGAATTAAATCTTAAGTAATTTATGCCTCTGATGCACGGCTGTGCATATCACACTTAATTGGAAATTTACAGCCTCCTGGCTGTATAGAAGTCCATACTACAAATTAGCAATGCAGTATTTCATAACTATTTTTCCTTTCTTCAGTGCTTGTGTGCGGATGTATGACTGGTTTGATCACCACGGGCACATCTGCATCGCCTTTGAGCTACTGGGCTTGAGCACGTATGATTTTCTGAAGGAAAATAGCTTTCAGCCCTTCTCTGTCAACCACATCAGGCACATGGCCTACCAGATCATCAGAGCAGTCAGATGTGAGTCACGGATCTTGTTTGAATGAATTTTTTTCTGTGTATTTTGGACAAAACATAGATTTATTCTTTTGCATTTCTTTGCTTCTTTGTGTCTTAGTTCTTCACAAGAATAAGCTGACACACACTGACCTGAAACCAGAGAACATCCTCTTTATTAGTTCAGAGTATGACATCAAGTACAATCCAAAAATGGTAAGGAGAGACATTGACTCCTTTCAGATCGGTGCTATTTTAGTAGTATTTATGTACTATAAATGATTATATTTAATATTTAAAAATTGTATGTGCTTTTGTCATTTCATTAGGTTTTATAGAATCAAACATTTCTATTATTACTGAAAAATATTTCTAAAAATATAGAAAATATTTTTCAGTTTTAGTAATTGTGGTAATTCGATTTAAATCTATTTAATTTAGTTGCCAGTGGAACTTTTCTAAATTTGTTTAAAATTTTCATGAAATTTATATATTTATATAGATAATTTCAATAGTTTAACAAAAACCGCACCGATTCAGACATGCTTTGTTACCATGCATTGATTAATAGTGTAATAGTGTTGTTTGAAATTGTAGAAGAGGGACGAGAGAACTTTGAAGAATCCTGATGTGAAAGTAGTTGATTTTGGGAATGCAACATATGAGCATGAGCATCACACCTCAGTGGTGTCCACACGACATTACCGAGCTCCAGAGGTTATTCTGGGTAAGCAGTTACGGATACATTGTTTTTATTTATACATTCTGAGGTACATTGACAGCACACTTGCTATGATTGCATGTGTTGTGAGCTATAACCGAGGTATCTGTCTGTTTCTAACAGATCTAGGCTGGAGTCATTCCTGTGATGTGTGGAGTGTGGGATGCATTCTTATTGAGTATTATCTGGGATCGACTCTATTTCAGGTAATTATCTGAGTTCAAATTAGATAATTTGTTAACTTTAGGTTCACATGACTTGTTGATTCAGCACTTATTTAGTAGTTTGTGTTTTGTTTTTTTTTGTTTTTTAAATTATAGACTCATGACAGCAAAGAGCATCTGGCCATGATGGAGCGAGTGCTGGGCCCTATACCGACACACATGCTGCAGAAAACAAGGTAATTTCAATGTTTGTATTAAAAATGTAATTGATGTTTTTAATTTTATAAACGTAATTTAGCCCTGGAAAAGTCATGGAAATGGAAAAATTATGCAGTTATGCTCTATAATATAGTAAACTGTAATACTTCCTTTGCTAGAAAATGCTCTCCATGAGTGAAATTAGTGTAAAGTCCTTATCCAGTAAAAAAATAGCAAAAGGAGGCAGAATCTTTTGTTTGAAGTCCCTGAAAAGCGGTTTCTTCTTAGTTTGATCTTTTTTTGCAGAATTTTATTGTTTGAACTGTTTTATTAGCTTTGATTCCACATTCTGCTATTGTGTGTGTATATATACAGAATCAAAATTGCTTTTTTTATCTCATTATGCAGGAAGAAGAGATATGTTTGCCATGATAAGCTGGACTGGGACGTTCACAGCTCCTCGGGACGTTATGTTAGGAAGCAGTGCAAGCCACTGAGAGTAAGTTTTTCATTCTTGTTGTACAGCTCAAGTTGGTTTTGGGGCAGTTGAGGTTTTTGTTTTTACTTTTACTT
>NW_015505859.1:1207783-1208796 GCF_001515645.1 Sinocyclocheilus grahami
AAAAAAAAAGCGTTTACAGGAAGTAAACGTAGGCCTATCAACAATACTTTGCATTAATCACTTTTAAGTTATCTTCATCGGCTGAAACATGGACAAATGCATAAATACTGGCATCATTTGTCGATTATATATCGCCGAAAAGATGACGCGTGACAGTTTGGATAACTACTACGTGTGCTAGATGAACAGAATGCATCCGTAACATTTCCTAAAGAAATTCATTTAAAATGTCGCTCCACGGAGTATTGTAGCCTATAGGCTGATTCTCACACTGATCCTACGTGTGGAGCACATCTGCTTCTGGACGCTCTCCGCCAGTCGTTTCACCCACACATACTGCGACGAATGTCGAAGGGATGCGACTTTAATACTTAATGAGCGCCCTACCTAGACAGCATTCTCATACGTGCGCAACATTTTTGTCCGTTTGAGAGAATCTACGACTCGACTCGCGTCTTCGAGGGCCAAACCCGCTGTTCACTAGCTAGTCCGCTTACTAGGTTTTGAGACACTCGTGCTTTTCAAAGCGCCGTGAGCTGCTCCGCGCTGCTCAGTCTGACAGCCACATCTCATCGATCAAGAACTGATCAATACTAAAAGTCATCGAACTATCGGAAACTAACTGGAGACTTTTTCCAGCATGGATCAATCTGCGGACGGAAATACAGAAAGCAAACCGAATGCTGCGAAACCGCTTTATCAGCGTTATTTAGTGTCTTTTCCAACCATAGCGTGTTTAGTGTTGTCGCTGAGTTCAGTAGCAGTGTGTTTTCTCATGACTTTCAAAACGCATCGGCTGGAGAGCAGGCTGCGCGAGCTGGAGATGAAGATGACGGGCATCTGTCAAGAAGCATCCCAGGACGTCTCTGTTCCTCTGGAACTGCGGGAATCCATTGAAGCACTCTTACAGGAGGCAAGCCTTTTAATTCTTCATAAAGGAAAGCTGCAACACCATCCAAATGTTTCGTCCTACTGTTTCACGTGTTTCTGCATTATGTTGATTTTATTCAATT
>NW_015505859.1:1208857-1209299 GCF_001515645.1 Sinocyclocheilus grahami
CCTACTGTTTCACGTGTTTCTGCATTATGTTGATTTTATTCAATTGAATTTAGACTGATTAATTCACAGCTAGTTATAATTAATCCCATCAACGCCTGCTCTTCAGTTGCCAGTGCATTTGAAAGCATAAATATCTATCTAAAAGGATTATAGATTTAAATATAATTCTGCATGTGCAGCAACAGGTGCTTTTATGTGATAAGGGATTTATAAATAAACATAATTAAGTTGATTTATTTGGATTTTACTGGTAAATTCTTAGTAGTAAAGATTGTTCTCGTTATAGTGTATTCATTAAAAAAATTAAAGTGAATACACTATATATGTTTTCCCAGTCATGATTATGTTAAGAATTACAGAATGTATTACAGAATATATATATATATGAGAGCGGGGAACAAAGTAACACTTTTTGACTTTCTCAAATTGTGTAAATCCACAT
>NW_015505859.1:1209309-1210123 GCF_001515645.1 Sinocyclocheilus grahami
AAGTTGGTTTTGGGGCAGTTGAGGTTTTTGTTTTTACTTTTACTTCTGAATTGCTAGTGACTTTTCAATTTTCTTGCAGCAATACATTGGCTCCAGGAGCTCTGACCACGTACAGCTGTTTGATCTCTTAGAGAGGATGCTTGAATATGATGTCACGAAGCGGATCACCCTGGATGAAGCCATCAAACACCCTTTGTTTGACTCGGTCAGGAAGAACAAAAAATAATCGATGGATTCTCTTGCTTTTTGCTATAGTTCCTCTCTGAGAGAGGCCGTTTCAGTCGACTGTATCAGTCCTCTGTATAGATCATACACTGCTGTCTTCTCATTTATATTTATTGTGCTTGTTTTTCAGTTAAGGGTATGTGACCTTTTGCTCTTGAGTTCTCCGTTGATTTGTACTGGTGTTGTAACCGCATCACATGACGGAGAATAACTGTGAATGGGCAAGGTTTTAGGGTATTAAATATGTACGATAATTGTCACAGATTTGTTACCATTATCAATATGAAGGTAGTGATATTTGTAAATGTCTTCAGTTGTTCCTTGGTGTTTAAATAAAATCGGTTCATGATCAGAATCGTGTCTTATGGAGGTATAATGTTCTCATGCGGTCAATAGGGGGCGGTAGACCACAACTAAATCTTCACATACAAAATATATTTCTGTTTCTAGGCATATGGGGTTATGAAAGTGTACTGTCGACGGGGGACAGTCAAAACAATGTTTAGAGATCGTTTGGTTGATAAATTCTACATGTATTAAATACATATCGGTTTTCAAACACTTCACTAAGCACAAAAGTAAAAAAAAA
>NW_015505860.1:0-2086 GCF_001515645.1 Sinocyclocheilus grahami
GCTGAATTAAAACAATTCTGCAAAGAAGAGTGGGCCAAAATTCTTGTGAAAGACTCATTACTTTTTCACGTAGTGCCAGGCAGGTTTGGACAGCTTTTTTCCCTTAATAAATGAAATCATAATTTCAAAACTGCAGTTTATATTTACTCAGGTTATCTTTGTGTAATATTGTTTGATGATCTGAATCTTTTAAGTGTGACAAATATGCAAACAATTAAAAAAAACATTTAATTTAAGTGAAGCACTCCTTTTTATTTATTTTTATTTTTTCCAGCGAGCACCAAATGTTTACTTATGAAGAGATTGGGCACAGTAAGGAACATCAGACTGCACTCTTTGAAATGCCTCAACACAAATGTTACAAGAGCAGAAAAGAATGCGCTTAAACGTCAGATTGATAAAACCAGAGGCAACATGTCTTGCATATGCTTGTGGTTAGACATATTAAAGCAAGATGAGAGCTGAGTGTCTATCCAAGATGGTGATACAACGGATTCTTCAGACAGAGATTTAGAAAAACCCACTATTTAGGGACTTGGTCTTCATTTTTGTGTTTTTGGTCATAGGAAGCTTAACCAAAATATAGGTGCAAAAAAGAAACAAAAATAAGGAGAAAAGCACAGGGATGGAGGCGGGGAGAGAGAGCGCAATGCTATGATGCTAAACAAAACCAGGTCAAGTCTTTCAGAATTCTTTCAGATGGAGCTTTGAAGCACAACAATCGCAGTTAATTAGATCCAGAATATCCGCCTCCACTCCAATAACATTGTTTTTGTCAAAAGAACTGGATACAATTAAACAAGAACAATGAGACAGCTCGCTCTAAATGCTGAAGTGAGATTCTCTGCTCTGCCAATGGCATTGTTTGCAGAGAAGACCTCTAATGAAGGAAGAATACAGCGCTTTACTAATACAGGCCATATTCTAAACAGAACTGACAGCTTCTCACAGAACCGCTGCCTTTATGACAGCCGACACCACACACGCTAAACATACAGAACTAGCAATAATAACAAGCACTTAAAAACTCATTAGCAGGCTGATATAAAACAACCTGTCAGGGCCGCATCCAGATAGCGAGAGATATAGAAGAGAAGTTTGAAAGATAAGACGGTGGATCAAAGCTCCAAAGCTCCATGAGGATTGGATGGAAAACACTCAAGGGTACAAGAGAGGGAGATCATAAAAGAACAGAAACACACAGGAACAGTTTGTTTTGCAAGTAATCACCCCACTGAATAATAGTGAAGTGCATGTTCAAGTTGATTCCAAAACGTTGTGGTGAGAAACTCTGCAATAGCTAGTGTAGTAACACTTTTAGTGGAAAGTTACATCAAATTTTTATCAAATGAGAAAGTACGCTGACAGCAAATGGGATCTGCCAATTCAGCCATTATTTATTCACCTTCATATTGTTCAAAACACATTACTTAAAATAAATTAAAAAATAAAGGAAATTTCCATGCAGTTAAAATGAATGGAGGCTGGAGTTTTCATGCTTTGAAAAGGACCCAAATGCACTTTAAGACAGGGTAAGTAAATAAAATGTGTATATACTTCTAAACTGTAACATATTTAGATATAAGTTTGCAGGATGTTTGCATGTGCAGAATGATGATAATGCATCTTCCAGTCTGTTATTAGGGATAATTAATAAATAATAAACGGTTGCTAATATTGTTATCAAAAATGTAAAATTATTCAAAGAAGCTATATTTCCCCACTCCTGGGCCAAGACGGCCCCCTACCTGGGGCAAGAAGCTAAACTGTAATTTTAAAAAGTAATATTAAAGGGGTCATATGATGCGATTTCAATTTTTCTTTTCTCTTTGGAGTGTTACAAGCTCTTGGTGCATAAAGAAGATCCAGAGATATTCTTTATAAAAGTTAAGTCAGCCACGCCTACCTAAAACGGCTCGTTCTAACACGCCCCCACATACCTACATCACTATGTGGGAAGATTTGCATAACGCCACCCAAATGTTCACGCAAAGAAAGAAGGCGTAACTTTTATTCTCGCTGTAGTATTGTTGATGTCGTGAAGGCACTGTGTGATTCGTTGTGAAAGCGAAACGACTTTGTTTGG
>NW_015505860.1:2152-69731 GCF_001515645.1 Sinocyclocheilus grahami
GCCGTTCCTCACGCTAGCCCCCGGCCTCTGCTCACTGTAGGCCGCCGTGTGTGAGACGCTGTTTCGTTGTGAAAGCGAAACTACTTTGTTTGGCCTTCCAAAAATGGACACGACTAGAAATCAGTGGTTAAGTTGTATTTACAACACTGTTCCAGAACACTTCAACCCAAATATTCAGATGTGTGCAGCACATTTTATGGAGGACTGTTTCCTGATCCTGGGAGAGTAGACTACAATGCCGGCTTTTCTGGCTCACGGACTGTAAGTACGGTTTTTATATTTAAAGAGTTTTTATATTTTATATATTTAAAGCGAGTTTTTTGGGCAGTGTAGAGTAGGGCTTGTTGTTTGTCATTTCTCCGATCACAAATGCAGACATGGTTTTATGTTTACGCGGCGCGATGCAACGCGTAAAAAGACAGTATAAATCATTATAATTCATAATTATGTCCCCACTGGATGCAACGAATGCCTCGTTTATAATGGGTTGTCATGTTTTTGAATCATCACTCCGGCCTGACAGGGCATCATCACAATATGGCAGGGGCGTAACATTTCCGTCACATGCTTGAGGTATTCGGCCAATCACAGCACACCTCGCTTTTTCAGACCGATGAGCTTTGTAAAAATCAACGCATTTCAGAAAGGCGGGACATAGAGGAAAAACAATGTACAGTATGTGGAAAATGTGTTTTTCGAACCTTAAACCGCATAAACGCATTTCATTACACCAAATACACAAAATAATGTTCTTTTTAGCAACATCATATGACCCCTTTAAAGTATTTTAAAAATATAACTTCACTGTATTTTTGATCAAATAAATGCAGCCTTGGTGAGCATAAAAGTCTTTTCATTACAAATATCTTACTGACCCCAAACTTTTGAATGGTATACAAGTCTTCTGAAGTCACAACAATAACATTTTGATCAACATATAGAATTAAATCAAAACTGCTCACTTATAATCCCCTTCAGTGAGCTGTAAATCATCAGCTCAGAGTGATTCTTGAATTGAGAATCTGATGAGTTTGATTCATTAATGATTCAATGAGATGAATTTTGTGAACCAAACAATCTGATTCACTGAAAATATCAGACTTGGATGGAGAAAAAAAATAAAAAAATTTAATTCACGGGCATCACTACCTCTCTCGCTGAACTCTCCCAAAGAGAGTGTTAAATTTCAGTCTGTTCCTCATACACAGCTATCAAATGCATTCAGAAGACTAACAGACTAATATAGTGCATAAAATGCCATTGTCCATTCAGTGCAATTGCATGGAAAAAAGCAACCAACACATTTAAAATATTTCCTATAATGTTTCACAGAAAAAAAAAATCTAATGTTCTTTTAGGGTAAACTACATACAGTGAATGTCAGATGTGCTATTTACAAGCATCTCACTGACCAAAGCCACAAAGCAGCCATTCATTCGCCAGGGCCGCACGTTTAAATAGAAACAAGGTGGTCAATGGTTGCACGTCATTGTTAGCCTCTCAATAAACAAGTGAATTATACAGGGCTGTCACAAAACGGATTCAAGATTTTGATTTAACATAGAAAATGTATACTTAAGAGACGGGGAAAAAAACAAGTTACATTTAATGCATTTAATGGCCAAAAAAAAAAAAAAGGTCATGCAGCTAATGCTGCTATGACTTGAGCGATAACGCTTGAAACCAGGAGGAATTTGCCTTTAGACTGCACAGAACAATTTGAAATCTATAAATTGAAGCTCAAGCACCACGGGCTGGTGCATGACAATCCAAAACAGAGTGTAGTTCGCCGGTGGCTACATTCTCTCTCTCCCCCCAGATGAGTCATTAACAGGCAGGCAAAACCAAGTGTCCTGGCTTTAAATGCCACCCTCTAAAAATAAACCCCCAATTGCAGCCTGACTAATGTCTCCATCAGTATTCTCTGTTCTTGGCCTGCATGCTAGTTTAAACGCTAACCTGCATGGTGCACTTTTCCACAGGAGGGGGGACCTCCATCTTGCCCTCTCTTGATGCTAATGGCTTGGAAATTTCCGCTGCCTTTTACACACAGTTCTCTGAGGGTTTTCTTTACACGTACCTAGTAGGGGAGGGGATCTGCTTTATCACGAAGTCATATGTTAGGAAAAAGCTGTAACCACCCTCTAAAAATAAACCCCCAATTGCAGCCTGACTAATGTCTCCATCAGTATTCTCTGTTCTTGGCCTGCATGCTAGTTTAAACGCTAACCTGCATGGTGCACTTTTCCACAGGAGGGGGGACCTCCATCTTGCCCTCTCTTGATGCTAATGGCTTGGAAATTTCCGCTGCCTTTTACACACAGTTCTCTGAGGGTTTTCTTTACACGTACCTAGTAGGGGAGGGGATCTGCTTTATCACGAAGTCATATGTTAGGAAAAAGCTGTAACAGCTTTGAAAGGTGTAGAAAGCCTTGTGTTGTACAATATATATGGGTGTTTCTACAACTACAAGCACATTTATGTCCCAGGGGATGATTTGTATTACAGATTTTAATGCCTTTCTTTTTGTGAAGGTCCCATTAAAACGCTCTTGGAAACTTATGTTTTCATTATTTATCATTTAATTTTTTTTTATAGAGTTTAATGTTTTACCATTGTCCCAGACCCAGATCTTCAATGTTAAAATATGAAAATCTATCTTAAAATACTGATCGTTAAATTTTAAAAACCATGATATATTAAACATAGAATTAAATAATTAACTTTGTTTCTAGCATGGAAATCATTTACACAAGTTGACAATTTTTAAATAGATAAGTTGTGGTGTCATATCACACCCCAAAATTTTGCCCCAATAAAGTTTTATCAAAAGTTAGTGTACTTGCTTACCAGGGAGAAACGCGTTTGGTATGAAATTAGGCATGATGGCAAATTGTGAATTGAGTATTTTTGTCACAACGTTTCCAGTCAAACGTTTTCAATTTAAAGCACATAAAATGCTAGCTATGGAATTCGTCTTAGCAAGACAATTTATTGTCATAAAACAGGGATTCTCAAATTTTGTAAGCTGAACCCAACTGATGTAAAATCCACCTCTGTGATTTTAGATTAGTATTTCAATAATTTAACGAAACATTTGTATGTTCACTGTTTTCTTATGTTGGTTAATAGTTACATGGCAAGCAGTTAAACCAATCAAATATTTTCTAAGTGTTTTATTTTGACTTTTTATTTTAACATTTATTAAAACATGAATAAAATTTACATTATGGCACAATTAATAATTTGCTTTTCATCAACTTGCAATTCTCCAGCAGTTCCCTCACAAACCCCAGTTTAGCAAACCCTGCCAGAATATCATTTACTCCAGCGAATGTTATCAAATGCAATAATAATTTGAGGTGGTGCATAAAAATTAAAGAGGACAAATTAAATAGACCAGCTGTGAAAAAATTGGGTCCACCGGTCCAAAAAAAACAAAAACAAAAAAAACACCCTGAATATTCTGTGCACATGAACTGCTGGAGTCACCAATAGCTCTAGAAAACCAAACATGCATGATTGATGTAGAATGAAGATGGGTCTCAGGTTGAGGTGAAAGAGGAGGGGAGGTTCCTGTGGGCTGAGGGCGATAAGAACCCTCCTTTCAAATAAGGCTACATAAAGCATGAAACAGTGTGATTAAGCCAGGAATGCAGCGGTTGACGTGCATGCCTACATGGCCCTTTACATCTGAATCGCAGACAGACAGAGTGTCTACGGCCTCCTGTGAGGCCCTCTTCCCCACGTTAATGGAGAGAGATGGGGAGGACTTAATAAAGCTTGGTGAGACACCTGCTCCTAGTCACCCACACTGGGGAATCTGAGCAGTCTGGGTGTTTATTTCACACGAGGGGACTCCAACGGACTGGAATCGAACACACGCACACACACAGGCACAGACACACAGGGGCTCACAGGATTTGGGCTTGCATAACTGTTTTTCAGCACCTTGGAGCACAGACGGCGAGGGGCCCTGCTCTCAGAGGGCTTAAGGAGTCCTGCTCAAAAGTAGCAGCTGCCTCGGGACCTTTCCCTCCTCGCAGGGGCCCAGGGGATCACGTGGCTTGGCTACAATCAAGAGCCTTTTAAACATTTAATCATTTAGCAGAGAGCACACACATATTCTCCACCCTAAACAGCTGTCACGGGGCATCCTGTGCCGCTGAAACCAGAGGACGTCATTAACCGCCATAAAACGTGCTCTGAAACAAGTTAGTATTTTATATCTGACACAAAGTTCTCCCATGGGATGCTACTCAATCAATGTCAGGACGTCCTGGGTAAAGAGCTTTTGATGTGTACGGCTGATAAATTGCAGTCTGCAATAAAAAAAAAGGCGGTGCAAGCTGTAATTCAAGTTCATTTAAATACAAATCCAACAGCAACTAATAGGTAGTTGACATGAAATACTTTTGGAAAGTTGTCCTGTGGTATGAGGTGTTGTACCTCATTTAAAACAAGCAGCATTTACCCTTTTAAAAAAGAATTATATAATTATTTTACCATAAAAACACATGCAGATTTTATGATGTCATAT
The DNA here is from genome assembly GCF_001515645.1 of Sinocyclocheilus grahami. Classification (NCBI taxonomy): domain Eukaryota; kingdom Metazoa; phylum Chordata; class Actinopteri; order Cypriniformes; family Cyprinidae; genus Sinocyclocheilus; species Sinocyclocheilus grahami. Next base: position 6,693 of record NW_015505860.1, read on the forward strand.
AACCTGAAAGACAACAAAGAATATTTAAGCTTTAAAATTGTTATATAAAAAAAGTTCATATTAGAAATGAGAATATATATTATAATATATATTATAATTGTTCAATACATTTGAATCAGGTTTATTTTATCTTATTTTTTAACCTTGTGTTTGAGCTGCATTTTAGGTATGAAAAGTGCTATAAAAACATATACCAATTTATTTATTTATTTATAAGGTAAATACACTTTTTCCTCACACACAAAACCCACATGTAATCAAACTAAGTAAAACTGATTGAGTTTACCAATGATAGTAAGACTCATTTGCCAACAGGAATCAGTACTTCAAAAACTCAAAACTACAGGAAGATCTGAAAGACAAGCGTTTTCTCCACAAGAATTCACTGTCGAAATCTCTCAAGTTTTCCATTTGATTGGCACTGAAGGCTATATTTAGACAAATAGCTAACAGACTAACTGGGATGACACAAACAATGCAGGACGACACCAAATGTAAAAGCGGCCGTCAATCCTCATTTCAACAGAGTCATCTGGTGCGGCAATTCTTCCAGACCTTCAGGAATTAGCAGCGTGATCAATGGATATAATTTCCCTCTTTTCTTCCTCTCTTGGGTAAGGCTGCTAATCAGCAACACCAAGCGAAGCAACACGGTTTGTTTAATTATTCTGGTAGTTTACAAGGACACTGAGGACTTCATGGGAAAAAAAAAAAGTGGGGAGGGGGTGGATCGGAGCGAAAAACTGGTAATAAATATTGTTGTTTCAGCCCTAATTAAATTGTTCAGTAATTTCTCAACACAAAAGAGAACAGTTTATCTGTTTAAAATCAATAGCCCATTTCACGGTGAGCCACATCCCAGGAAGACGAAAGTGTCATTACTTATTCTGTTCTCTAAGCTTCCACTGTGCCTGTTCTCCCAAGGTTGAATCTGTTTAAGGAGACAGACAGAGAGAGAGAGAGAGAGAGAGGAGAGAAAGTCAATAATAATTCCTCTTTTATAAATGGATGGATTTGGCTGTCAGGGGACAGCTTTTCAAATGCAGTGTCTCAGCTCTCTCAATGACTCTTAAGTAATGTCTACAGAGCCACTCACGCACAAATAAGATCATTAAAAGCACTGATTACCTCTGAGCCTTCACCACTCATCTTTAAAATATTCTTTACTCTGACAAGTGGAAAGCCAATTTAAACGGAGATGTTAAAATGAGCCGAATGCGATGTGCTGCAGTGGAGGCCGTCTTCCAAAACAATTCAGAGGCGGCCCGATGACTGATTACCCAACCGCTTATTTGTTTTGAAACAATTACTGGTAATCGTATTGATGTTTATGCGCGGTGCCCTTTCTGAGAAGTAAAACTCTGCTTTGTAATTACATCACTGGAATCTAATCAAGAGATAAACCTTCACCTATGCTAACAACATATTAAAATGCAAATCAGCGCAGTTGCAGATTCGTGCGCACTCGTGGGCCTAATTACCCCGTGATGTCACAGACGTGGTCCTCGTGTTCCGTTTCCTTGGCAATCTATCAATCTGAATCTGTTCATTAACTTTACAAATATTAATGACAAGACGTACAAATCTGAAATAATCTGTTTTTGATGAGCAGCGCAGGTGCAGACGAAGCTCGAAGGAAACATGACACCATTGTCGCCCTATCAGACAGACATCATTGAGCCCTTGGACTCGCATTACCAGATCACCCTGAGGTAAAGCTATAGTGATGTCAGATCATCTTCAGGTCAGAGGGCAGGACCCCTCACACCATCGTGACTTGGATCCTTCATCTAGTCTGAAGCGATGTGTCTGTGGTGACAGTCTGTAGTAAAAAGACTTTTAGCTGATCTCCTAAGGGAGACACATGGGATGATCCATTCAGCTATGATGTTCCATGTCAATAATTCATATCCATGCAGAGAACACCACATGGCCTAATGTGAACCATCTACGAGTGCACGACTGCAGCGTTTCATCAGTGATAAAGAAAAAAGGCATTGAAGAATTTTCCAGTCCAATTTACTCCCACAAAATGGCTGTAGGATCTTGGTTTCTGTAAAAGTATGCTCATTTAAGGAACTTTTGGCTGTGAATCAGTCAGAGATAAATGAGGGTAATTATACACATGGCCCAACTGTTTAAATTAGGTTACACGTTACAATACTTTTAACTGCTAAAATGAATGCTGAAACTGCTGGTTTCCTTTAGCAAAATACATGGGCTGATTTTTTTCTAGCGTGCCATTTCTGTAGTGCAAATGCAGTGCCTCTGATCTGCTCCCTAAAAACATGATAATAAATAAGACAGTAAACAAAATTTGGTAATTCATTCACCCTTATGTCATTCCAAACCTGTATGACTTACTTTTGTCCGTGGATCAAAAAAGCAGTTGTTTTGAAGAATGTTCAAGCTGCTCTCTTCCATACAATAACAAAAACAAAGGAATAATAATAATTTAAACGTTATATAAAACATTTCATACATACTACATATATTTCAAAACTATATAATACTGTCTTTATAAAATATTACATTAATATATAAATGTGTGTATAATTATTTATATTTATTTATTTATTTATTTATTTATTTATACACACATACAGGTTTGTTTTTTGGTTTATGGGGACTCTCCACAGGCGTAATGGTTTTTATACTGTACAAACCGTATTTTCTATTGCCCTACACCAACCCTACCCCTAAACCTACCCCTTACAGGAAACTTTCTGCATTTTTAGATTTTCAAAAAAAAACTCATTCTGAATTATTTAAAAGCCTTTTGAATTACGGGGACACTGAAAATTTCCTCATAAATCACCTTCTCATAATACCCATGTCATACCCATGTTATTATACAAATGTGTGTCCTCAAACCACAAACATGCACACACACACATACCTAAATATATGTATATAGATAGATATCTTTAGATATGCAAGTATTCTAGAATTGTTTTGCTGAAACTGAACAAATCCTGCATGAGATGACATTTATCACAGCTATTCAAATCTTGAGAATCATTCAACAATACCACATTAGGAAAAACAACACACAACACACTCAAGCACAATACTTCATTACACACCCAGCATATTTTCCATGATGATAGCTGGCTGACGCTCAAGAGCGCAGTGACTTACAGCTCCACCTGCAGGAGAACCCCCACAGTGCATTTCAGCTAAACTGCAGGCCAGCCAGGACTAGGGGGCAATAGAGTGCACATAATCATTCGGCTTTGTTGGTAATGAGGTGCTAGGGAAACCGTAAGCACAGAGCAGCAGGTCTGAGGTCAGTTTTATAGAGTGATTCGAGATGATTAAAGTCAAAGCTGGGGTTTGTGGCAATTTGAAACCCGACAGCTCAGTGTATAGAACCAAACACTACACCAGGAGTGAAGAGGGAAAGGCATCCGAATGCTGTCGTAAACATGGCAGACACGCATGCTTGTAAGGAGAGCGTGGAGAGGGACCAGCCCACCACCATCAGGCCAGCATTTAGTGCAGCAGGAAAACAGACGGCCTGGCTGGGCTCCACCGCGGCCCGCAGCTTAGCAATTAGAGATTGTCCAGCTTTGACTAAAGAACAACCAGACTTTAAAAAAACGACTCTACCTGACTCCCTGTAACACTTGGTTACAACCTACCTAATGCATCTCAGCAGAAAAAGATATATGTTCCCACCTGAGAGGGCAAAGACCAATGGAAAATCCCATAGTGGCCATAAAAGCCAATGTTGCGTTTCTACACTGGGCCACAGTGTACAGTCTGGAGTTTTCCTGGCAGACAGCTTACTGCCGCCGTAATTCACAGCACATAAATCTAAGCAGTCATAATGTCCAGCAGGGCTTGAACGGTGATGAAGACTGAGAAGAAGAAGAAGGGGAGAGAGAGAGAGAGAGAGAGAGAGAGAGAGAGAGAGAGAGAGAGAGAATGTATACAATATACATGCAATACAAATGTATAATTTTTGTCATGCCAATAAAGCACTCTTAAATTGAAATTGAAATTGAGAGAGAGAAGTATATCCTCTCTCTCTCTCTCCTTCCTCAAGATGAACCGAGCAGAGACCGGGCAGAAGTGGATGCAGAGCTGAGCGCTAAAAGGTTACCGCTTGGACATCGAGCCATTAGGGGAAATCACTTAGAGGACTGGCTGCGAAGGGATGGCTGATGGGAAATGAATCAGGCAGGAGCCAGAGTTGGAGTCGGAGCCACCAGGGACCATTGATCCTGAGCCGGATGAGATTCTGGATCCTGTAGACAAACCACCTGATTTAACCCTCCCTCCTCGTCTGTAAGGTCGGGGTAAAGTCACCATCCTGACCCCTGGAATGTGATCCTGAGGTGTGGAGCTTTACACGTGCTTCCAGCCAAGGCTGGATGAGCACTAGTGCGTGTCTGCCAATGGGAAGGCAGAGTAAGGACGGCTCACACAGGGATAATCTAACAGGAACATACAGTACAAGTTTGTGGCTCATTTAAGTGAACTATGTTTTTCTGAGCGTATAGCTCTCGACAGAAGTGGCAGGAATGCAGCGCCTATGATTAATTGTAGCAGTCTCCTCCAACTTAAAGAGCTAAGCATCCCTGACAATCTATTTTTTCCCTTTCTTTAATGTTGACAAAGCATTTTGCACCAAACACTGCTGAGTAAATGTTCGTACTGCAAGCGTGCACAATTCGCAAACTGTTTGTCCCCCTCAAATATACTATTTTTCCCAATCTTTCGCGCACCTGCAATTTAGCTTTTGGTGTGCAACAGCTCTTTTTCCTGCCTGCTCTCAAATTAAGAACAGCACACTCATCAAAACCAGCCCCATCTGAGACACAAGAAACAGTCCGACTCAGCTCTCTCCGGGGGGAGGCAGATTGCTTGCGGGCTGCACGGCGTTCGGACAAACTACAGAACAAAAGGACGCAGATCAGAGCTGGTATGTTCTGCGATTGTCTTGGTATTTATGAACTCAATGTGATGTGTTCTCAATAACCGTTTCAGTATATACAAATGACTCAATTCAAGAATTTAAAAACAAATAACTTAAGTCAAGCTTTGCCTTTCAGCCTGGGAAGCAACTCAATTGTCCGTCCCTAGATGAACAAAACTATATCTGAAACCGGATAAGATTTCCTGTTCCCTGCAAAAGCCACCCTGTGGCATGGTGCGGTGTAAAACTGTTAAAATGCCTGAGCATATGCCTCCACCTGCTGGCTGCCAGTGGTACTTCACCTGGTGTCTGTTCACTTTAGCTGATCCCTTTCCAAACATGCCTGTTACTAGACCAGAGGCAGCTGTGCACTACTTTAATACACTGGCACACATGCCACCTCTTAAAACACAGATGACTTCTGTTACAATGACATAAGAACAAGCACTGCAGAGCTATAAATAGTAATTTTTCTAGATATTTGGGACTTGACGAGCATAAAATAAATAAATAAATTTACAAAATAAACGTAAAATTAAAAAATGAGTGCGTGCCCATGGTGTGTGTTCACTAGTCACTGCTCCTAACATGTGTGCGCTAACTTGGATGGGTTAAATGCAGAGGAAGAATTCCGAGCATGGGTTACCATACTTGGCCTTCATGTCTCTTCACTTGTAAAAATGTAAAGAAAACCATGCAAAATTTAATTTCCAGTATTAATGAACAACATTAAAACTGCAGAGTATTTTGTTTCCAGAAATTTAGGACTTAAAAAAAAAAATAGGGACTACACAAATTAAAATACATAAATTATTTGTCACAAGATGGCAGTGTTGTGAGTTTAATCATCGTCTGGATTTCTGCAGGGGTCAAATGCTGCATCCCAATGTGCCTGCTTATACTACGCCCTTAAAGTATGTACTCTTTTGGTGAAGAAGTAGTACACACTTTTGAGTGTGTAGTAGAAGAGTAGCTTTGGGACATACTATCACATCATACAATTGCGTCTTTAACAGACCGCTCTGTCGCATGGTTACACGCACCCGGTCACTGTAAACTGGCCTGTCAATCATCTTGTCACTGTTAACATCCTCCACATTTCATTTCATTTAACTTCCTACCATATTGGAGAGAAAAGTAGCAGCATATTGATCTGCGAGCCACAGACCTTCATGCGGAGAACTCTGCTCATATTTTTCGCATTATGATGCATTTAAAAGTTAATGGCCAAACAAATGGTTTCTGAAAGTTCACATTGTTATTGCAGATGAAATATAACAGATAACATTAAATAAATATTTTTACCAGGTCAAATGCTGATTATTAGTAACTCAAACCCCTTTATCTAAACCTTTCAACCTTTGGTCGTGCACATCCTCCATGTTTGTAGTTTTTTTAACGTTTTATGTGTTTGTAGTTCTGAACTGAATCCTTGGCCAAAGCGCAATGGATTGTGGGCAATATTACCCATTAGAGTGTGCACAGATCCACACTTCAAAAATCTACCTGAAATAGTAGACGATCCGGGGACTTTTGGCAAACTATTTTCAACATACTACGCTTTGGGACACACTTATTCTAATCTCACTTACTATTTAGGATGGATAGTATGAACATTGGGACGCAGGGTCTTTTTTTCCTGGTTAGCATGGCAGTTAAGACTCTGCTGGTAGATGCTGTTACTACACAATTTGGTTCTAACAAGCATTTCTAAAAATTATTATTTATTTTTTTTTAGAATGACAAAAATAATTTCATTGCATTAAAAAAATCAAGTGGCATCTGAAAACAAAAGCTTTTCTCAGAACTCTCTTTACTTTTCTAAGTCTAAAGTCTAAGGTCATTTTTCGTGGAGACCAGTATAACCATTATTTTCCCTTCACCTAAATGACCTTCCCATCCCCAACTGATACAATGCTCTATGAACAGATTAAACAAAACCAGACAGACTGGAACGTTTAGTAAATATACACTCTGGCAACAGAAAATAAACCACTGCATAGAGTACAGTGATTGGTGACTGCACTCTGCTGCCTCAGGGCCTTGCAAATCACACAGGGACCAATGAATGCCAACGTACTCCCAGACAGACTACAGCAAAATGCCAGGGCATCTGTCTGTGATATAAAACTCAAGCACTCTTCAGTCCAAATGACCAAGAATATAAATGAACAGTATTATGCAATGCAAAAATCTATATTTAAGCAGTAAGCTCTGAGAGGTTGGACAATATTATGAATATAGTCATGGCTAAAGGCAGATGTTTGGCACTACACACTGCAGGCCCTTCAGCTGTGACTGCATTCATGAAATAAAATGCTGACGAATATTTACATGTATTTTACTTCAAATAAAAAGGGTAATATTCAACACTATTTTGTCTAAATAAATAAAAAATGTAAATGCTACAATTCCTTTAGGCATTACAGCATGTGCTGAATAAAATTTGGACATTCATTTTGAGATTTGCAAAATCTCAATTTAATTAAATTTTCATTTAACAGTAAAAAAAATAAAACTGAACTAGTAATTTGACAAAGATTAACTTGAAGTAAGTGAGTGCTATATGACAGCAAAGGTAGTGTAAACGTAAAAAAGGGCATGATCATGCAAAATATCCAATATTGACCAATACCAATAAAATAAAAAAGATCCCTAATATCAGCCAAAAAATTATAAAGGTAATATGATATATTGCACTTTCCTAACTACAACTTCCAACAGTTCTACAATAAACAAAGATTACACTATTGGTTTTAGTGTGGGTCAGAGAAAAACAACCAGACAGAGGGTAATTTTCATTTAACAGTAAAAAAAATAAAACTGAACTAGTAATTTGACAAAGATTAACTTTAAGTGAGTGCTATATGACAGCAAAGGTAGTGTAAACGTAAAAAAGGGCATGATCATGCAAAATATCCAATATTGACCAATACCAATAAAATAAAAAAGATCCCTAATATCAGCCAAAAAATTATAAAGGTAATATGATATATTGCACTTTCCTAACTACAACTTCCAACAGTTCTACAATAAACAAAGATTACACTATTGGTTTTAGTGTGGGTCAGAGAAAAACAACCAGACAGAGGGCATGAGACCAGGTTGAATGTGCTTTAAATGCACATCATATATAGCAGGTTTATGAAATGTTGTGAATAATGAAGAGCATGTCTGGCCTCTCCACCTGTTGCCTTGGTGTCAGGCCAAAATCTCTGATAAGGACAATGAAAGAGAAGAGTGGAAGTGCATTCATAACGCAGACTCACCAAATCAGACCCTTTCAACCTGATGCATTCATAAATAAATTAAACGCACATCAACACAAATCAAACAAAAAAAAAGGAACATATACATGAAGAGAGAGTGGTAAAAAAAAAGCACTGCACAACGAGTCGACAGTGAAAGTCATTGAAAGAAGTGACATTCAGAGCTGCCACAAGGGTACTTTGGATCAAATGCTTAAAGGTTTTGAGGTTGACAAACACCTCTCCACACCGCTTTAGGCAGATTACAGGCCTTTTCTTGTATTTTCTTTTTTTTTTGTGGAGTCAGCTTGGACCACTTTAAGCATCTGAATTCTTTAAACACAGTGAGATGTAGGGTGGTCCTTGCTTTTTCTCAGTGGTAAGCCACATTAATTTTTCTTCATACAAGGCCACTGAAGAGAGGCCCACAGTTTCAAACATAATAGTCGATGACAAGAGCTTTGGTTCCCACCGGTATCATCACAAGCAACCTAGATTAAGCATCCAAACACTGCAAAGCAACACTTCGTGGCCGAATCAAACATTTAGCATGGTTTGAGGTCACTGGCCCACAGGAGATAATCATTAGCAAACTGAATGAGTGTTAATGTCACACAGGCATCCGTGTGCATAAACCAAGAAGGAACAACCCAATGATTTACAGACAATAAGCTATATTGTTTGAAGCGTGATGAAAGGGCCCCCTCATGATCATATGTTTTACATTGTGCAAGCTGAAGTGATGCTTTGTTGAGGTCCGCACACAGAGAGAGGAAGAGCAGCCGAGTAAACCAATACAGTGCAAAAGGTCTCTGTCTGATCCATGTCTTTCTGCTCAGTCTCGACTTAAACACACTATAATCTATGAATCCAAACAAAAACAACACTACAACCTTTGGAAAGAATTTCTGAGAAGAGCTTGTTACATACAAACACAGTCTGATCTGGATAGCCAAACATTTCCTATGACCGTAGTGCAGTGGAAAACAGAAACTTAAACATTAACAAAAATATTCAAGTCATCGTTGTGTTCCATATTCATATTGAACATTTACTGTACATAAAAGAGTGTTTTCACACAGTTGATAAAGAATAAATGGCACTTTTTTGACTGTAATCCTTCTTTGTTGTTTTCCCAAATAAATAAATGCTATCATCATTAACCCACAATTTGTTCTTATATGACTTTCTGCTGACATTTTAAAGTTTCTTTATGTTAACAGTTGAATTAAAAATGAACATTTTTACTGCATTTATTAATCTTGGTTAATACTAATTCTTAATTAATGTATCATGGATGAATACGAGCAATAAATGCCATTAAAATCCCATTCATTGTTAGCTTATGATAATACTTTTTTTCTTTTTTTACCAATGATTTAATCTGGATGAAAACAAGATTTTACAAAGGCTCGCACTGTATAAGCATTTATTAATCTTGGTTAATACTAATTCTTAATTAATGTATCATGGATGAATACGAGCAATAAATGCCATTAAAATCCCATTCATTGTTAGCTTATGATAATACTTTTTTTTTTTTTTTACCAATGATTTAATCTGGATGAAAACAAGATTTTACAAACCGTACATTTCCGTGCTATATATGGTAAGTAACTGTAACAGATCTAACCACACATGTAATTTTACAGTAAAATACTGTCAAAATTACTTTTTTTTTTAATAAATTACAGAGAAAAATTCACATAATTTCCTGCATGACACTTCACATTTGATGTTTTTCGTTGAAATAGATATTAGTACTTCAATAGGTTGGTATATTAGCATTATATCAATTAATGAAACACGCTTTTTTTACTGTAAATTTAAGTTCAATCTGCAAAACCAAATATGTTGCCACCATATTTTTTTTCCGGTAAAGGTCTGGCAACCACAGCTGCCAGTATTTTCCCATAAATGTCACAGATTTTGTTTTTTTACAGTGTGTAATATCCACTTTTGCAACAGCAATAAGCCCACTTCTCAAACTTTGTCCATTCCAGAATCCACTTGGTACCTTCTGACCAAATATAACTGGACAACAACAATTTCCAAACCAAGATGAATAAGGAGGAATATATACTGGGTAAAAATGAAGTTCTCAAAACAAACTAAACTGAAGAAAAACAAGATAAATATATCCCAAATTACAGGCAATTACATGCAGTAAACAATACATCCCTGTTCTACTTCCTAAGGCTTTCAGTTGACTCCTAAGCCCATTACCAAAAGCAGGACATACTGTATGTTGACTAAAAGCACTCTAAACTTGCTCTAGCCACTCAGAAATGACAGCAGAATCGAGTGCAGATCTGAGATGGATTAGTGCATATCAGCCTTTTATGATGCAACTATGACATGAAGATGCTCAGACAAAAGCGCATGTTACCCTAAAGCTACTGCGAGTTTCCCCTGATGCTGAAATTACTGGTGCCACACTCTCAGGATCACATGAATCATTGTCTCGATCTCTGAGGGTCTAATCATTATGGGATTCACTGCTGAGACCAAAGAGTACAATTTCAGACTAATCAAATAGCAGCTTGACACATGATTAGATCAAGAGAACTGGGATCAGATGAATCCAGCCGTCTGAACATAATTCAGAGTTGTCAGTCTCCTACTAATGCGCTAAGCATCCTTCTAATCTTTGCATTAAAGAGGATCATGCAATTGTTTAGATCAGATGCTAATCAACATGGAGTAACATCAATTCACAAGATGGCAACAAAACTGGTAATGCATAGTACCGGCACTTCCCTCCTGAGGAGATCTCACATCCTCTAAAGATGAAATGGAGTGTAATTTCTTTGTTGGTATACAGTCATGCAAATAAAATCATTTAACACACGTGCTACTTATTTAGTGCTACTAAATAAGGTACAGTAGGGAAGTACATTATGCCACATGCAACAATGAGAGCTATTCTCATGAACTCTAGACAGAGTTTTTTTTATTCACATGAAGGGGTGAATGTCTATAATCAGCCTTCAATAATCACTGAACATACCAAAAGGGCCTGTGTTAAAACAAACAATATAGCACTGGTGAAACACACTTACATTTCCTTGTGTTTCTCCTCTGCTAATATCTGGTCATTTGGCTTGAGTCCATACCTGTTAAGACACACAAAGCATCTTTGTCATATCAGATCTACTCATCAAGAACAAGTCAAAGTTAAAGTAATAATAATAATTTCTTCTTCGTTAATTTTTTTTTATTTTAACTCCATTCATTAAAACAACATTAGTGGCATAAAATATTATGGTCAAAATATAACCTATGTCTAAAGTAATTCATGTTAAACAAATCTGTACCATATTTTTGTCATCACAAACAGCTAATCATCTTAAAATGTTCTCTCAAACAGATATTATCATGGAACAATCTACACAGAACAGATCCATTTGCCCCGAGATAAAGATAAGCACATGCAACAGCTCATTTCAGTAAGACGGCTGTAGGTGAAGGTCTTAGCCTTAAAACAAAATAAAGCTGCTTTCGTTGAGCCATAATCACTTCATCAACTAAAAACGTCTTTAGAAGCGAGTACAATAATTTGCCTATTTCATTTGAAACTGGACTCCGTGTCTGATTCCATCCAAAAACTGTATTTACAAAACATGGGCAATTATGAGTCATTCGTAACAGAACATGAACTTGGTGTGCTTTTAAAAATGGAAACCATCTGATGACTGTCTGTAGTCTGTGTTAGTGGTACAAACGGTCATAACAGCTCATCTAATAAGGTGAATTTGTACATCTGAAGAGGATTATGGAACTAGACACTGACTTATTGTAACTACTGGAGGTCTTATGAAGCAACAATAACAATTATTTGGAGACAAAGGCAAAAAACAACTGAATGACTTGAGTATTTACACTACTACTCAAGCTTTTTTTTTTTTTTACTGTCAAAGACAGTAAAGACATTTATATATAGACTTCAAATAAATGCTGTTCTTTTGAACTTCAAATTCAAAGGATCCTGAAAAAATGCATTACAGTTGCATATAAAGAAGTACAACTGTTTTCAACTTTGATGAAGACAAGAAATATTTAAGCACCAATTAGCAAATTAGAATGATCTCTAAAGAATCACGTGACACTGAAGACTGGAGTAATGGCTGCTAAAAAAAAAATCTGATTTGCCATCACAGGAATTAGTAACATTTCAAAATACATTAAAATAGATAATTATTTTGAATTGTAATAATATTTCACAATATAGCTGTGTTTGCTGAATTTTGATCAAATAAAAGCAGTCTTGTTGAGCATTTCTTTTAAAAACCAAAAATCGTACCCAAACTTTTTAACGGGAGTGTACAGTACATGCAGGTAAACTGTGGGGGATCTTGTTGTGATTCTCTCTCAATCAAATTAAATTTTAACAAATTAACCTAAGGAGTCAAATCTGAATTTGTCAGTGAATAATGTCTTTAAGAGAACATAAGTGACCAAGTGATATGACTGAGATTTAGGTGTCCTGAAGGAGCAATACCCCCCTCCCTCCCCCAACCAATCAAATTGCTCAAGCAGCTAAAACTATTTTCCATTATCTTGAAAGTCATTTTATATTTGGTATGTGGTCAATCATATGCTGGACCAATATCTAATCATTAAATAGGCAGCTCACTGATCTCTCTTAATGCATCTTAGTAAGCTATTATTTGACTCTGCCCTGCAAACAACAGATCATGCAACTAAACAAACTGCTCTACACTTAGAATAAATCAAATGGAAATCATCACAATCAAAGTCTGCCACAGTTCCAGCAGGTTTAAGATTACCAAACCTGTTTGCAATAGTGCTGAGAGTTAGGAGCCAATAAACTATAGTTTGATTGTTTAAAAAAACGTTCATATTTACAGAATAAAATGTGACCTGGTGCTAGGCCTGGGCAATAAAACGGTATCGATATTTATCGACAGTACACCTTCTTCGATAACGATATAAAAAATGTTCGATATAGCGTACGATATAGGCACCTGCTCCGAGTGACGCAGACAGCACACACAAACACATGCTGAATTGAGTGCTGTGCCTGCCTGTGATGAGGAGATTGTGAATAAAGAATGAATATTAGTCGAATTTAAAATAAACATTTGCATTTGAATGCAAAAAATAGTACAATCAAATGTTAGGAGTGCGTCAGGGAGCGTCTTCAGTGGAGCATATGCGGTGATGATGTAGTAAGTGACGTTGTTGCATTTTAATGTTTTGTTAATCTAGCCCACGAGACGCGCCGCTGCTGCGTCAAGTATTAAAAATATTAGAGAAATATAGAAGCTCAATGCGGAGAAGATCTTGAATGGGTTAAAACCGAAACCAAGCCATTCACACAGAACGCATATTAAGGGCATTTTTTAGACGGACAAATATGACTGCTGCACTCGCGCCTCACACAAGAGATGTAGCCATGCAAAGTTAAAACAGTTTTATAAAACACGTCACGAATTTGTGGAGGTTAAATGCAATCTGAGTGAACGGCGCTTCGGTTCTTTGGATTAAGCAATGCATAAATACATGATGCTGTTTTGTTCATAATTGTTTTTACGCAATTTACAAAATTATATTTGATTTATATGAGGTAATGTAGACGTAATGCATGTTTTTTTATAGACGTATTTCCTTGCGTTGACAATTTAAATGCACTGCATTATTTTGCTCATTGCATCCTCGGGAGACAAGACAAAAGTTTCCTTAAGACCTATTTAATCTACATATTAAATATTAGAAATTAGATATTTGTTTCATTTTTATTGTGTGTTTGACTGTTAAAACACAAAATACTTGTTGTTTGTCTCAATAAATTGGGTTAATTTTATAATTACAGTGGTTAAAAATTCTATTGCTCTTTGTTTTAAAAAGGTTAAAAAAAAGTCAATCATTATCGATACCGAACGATATGAAACATTATATCGTTGATACATTTTTTTTTTAGCTATATCGCCCAGCCCTACCTGGTGCATTCTACAATTTGATTTGATCAGCTCATACATTTGTGTGTAATGGAGAGGGTATTGTTTTATGACTAGTGCTAGAATGGCACTCTGCGAGTAGGCCTACGTGTCAAACAGGAGATATCCTCTCACCCGCGAAGTGTCCATGGCACATGCTGCCTCCTTAAAGAACAAGGACACTTGGCCTATTAAACGTAGTAGGTTTAATTTCTTTACAAAGAACGAAAGAAAAAAATATTATGAACCCAAAAGCTACTGGGCTTCCAGCGTCTCTTCAATTCTAATATGGGCTGACCAAAGATCAACCACTCAGTGACATGTAAAAAAAAAATAAAAAAAATAAATAAATATATATATAAAAATAAAAAAGCGGTTTTAGTTCACACGTCACAACACACTGATACAAAAGCAAACGTACAGCAGTGCCTAGCCATGTCATCAATTAAGATTAAAATCCAATTGATTTTAAAGAGACATGTGACTTACTTGTCTAGAAAGTCTTTGTCCACCACAGCACAGATGTCAAGCAGGGGGTTTCCCATCCCGAAAAGGGCATTTTGACTGCAAAAAACAAAGACATGCGTGTCCAGTTAAGACATTAGGAAAACATCAGAGTAGTTCTGACAACAGACGTAAGCAGAGTCAAAAGCACAGGGCCTTTCTGATTCACTTGCATGATGTGTCTTCTAAAAATACCAGGGACATTTCTTTGACCAAACAGACTATGTTCAGCATTTTCCCATAACAATTAGAAAAAATGTGCATAACTCAAGCATTTTTGTCTTGAGGGACTTTACATAACAGAAATTCATAAACATAGAAGATCCATTCAAGCATAAACTACAGCACATTACACAATCGAAAAAGCATGAAAGCATTGCTTTTTAATGAAATCCATGATGAGCTACAAGCTGGATATTTTGTCTATCAGATGCAGAAATACTCTGTGTTTGTTTAGCCAGACAAATAGTTTTAAAGCAGAAAAGCATGTCATAAATGTTTCAAACTAGGCACTAAAACATTTAAGAAAGCATTAGACAGTCACCAGATCTAACAAACCAAGCATTCAAACACGAGGCTAAGTGACTGACCGTTCATTCACCCTGGATGAAACATGTGTGGTGGAGACCCTAAGATTAAAACTTTGCCTCTAATCGAGTGTTGACAGATGTGATAAAATTACTTTGCAATGAGTAATGATAAAAGCCTGCATGTCTTTCCATAACATATTATTCTTTATTATTAATGTAAACAAATAAGAAAGCACTTCCAAATACTACAAGGAATGAGCCATGATTTCTATGGACACAAATTAGCAGGCAACAAAATGTGTCTAAATGATCATTTGCACTGCTACATTCAAAGAAAGACAATTGTTTAGTGCAGGTTATGGGGAACGTGTGAATAAGCACACGTGTCAGTGTGGGAGTTTGTGAAGCTTGTGGTGCTCTAAAAACAGATGTTTAGGGGGTGCTGTTCAGTGCATAAAGAAATTTATGAATATAATTTCTGTAGTGACTAAATCTCTGTACAACTAAAAGTAAAAAAAAAAACAGCCATCCCAGAAACACGGTAAATAAGCAAACTATCCAGAAGACTATGTAGCATCACATCTTGTGAGCTTCCATTAGCCAAAACATCACCAAATTCTCTTAAAACGCCATGCTATTTGAGTTGGAAAATTTGTTTTTATTTACATTATGGGCTAACAAAATTATAAAACTTATCAAATTCCATATATAGCTGAATAGGTGTCTAACTACCCAGTGTAGTCCTACCTGGCTGTAGTCATGAGGAATGCTTGCGGTGATGCTCAATGGAGTTTAATGACAGTCAGACATCGGTCTGCAATGTTAGTACAGAGACGCAAGAGTATGGCGCGCACTCCATGCCAAAATCAAACGTTCGAACGAACGACTGACCGATCGAACATCAAACCAAATGTCTGTCCGAACGTCTTGAGCTTTGTGCGTCTTACACTGCAGGTGACCCACGTGACGACCAGACGTGACGTCAGCGTCTTGAAATTAGCTGGTTTTTAAACATTTAAGGAGCCAAGCTGCTGTGTAAAGACTATAAATGGACATTACAAGCATTACAATAAAGATATTTTATACATAAAAGAATACTATAGTAGCTATATGTGTCCTATATTTCTGTCGACTGAACCAGCCATGCCATTAATTATGAATTTATCAGTCTTTTGCACATGAAAGTCAATTTTTGCATATAAATATTATGCCAAATAAACACAGAAAATCGAGCTTATATGCACCTTTATCAAGAGATCGGGTTAGCCTACAACAATTAATTAGGCTATTTTACAAATGGGAATACAACGAATTCATGACAATGTTTTATATTCAAGCTACCCATACAATTTATAGTGAAAAGTTCTTTAAAAGCATCTGGAATGCAATAAAGAAATTTTTAAAGCTGTTTTTAAAGCATTTGCAGCATGGATTAAAAAAAACACTAATAGGCAAATAAATAATTCACATCAGACAAAATTGCATTGCAGCAAATCCTTTCAATTTTAAGGTATTCAGAACAGAGCAACATAAAAATCAGAAAATATAAGCAGCTATACAAATATAGGACAATATATAAAAATTATAATACAAAAATTATAATATGTTTTTTATTTTTTAATTGTATAGAATTATAAAATAAAACGCAAATTATATTCTGCCCCGTTTTAGGCTTTTGCTTATTTTTATATTTTACACATCTATCAATTATCTTGACGGAAAAAATGACTAGCCATCTCCGCATTGGACGTGCCTTTAGTGAGAAATGCATCTTTAGGGATTACATAATGAGAGTTTCTATTTTTTATTTGAATTATTTTGTTTTAAAGTAGTAATTTAAAGCTTTCTATAGATATATATTTTTATCATGTCTGTGAGGCAATTCGCTGTTTCAGTTCATCATTGTGAAGCGCTCCTGTTCAAGACCGAGATGGCAGAATGCGCATCCCGTTTTCCTATTTATTTTATAAAAGCGTTTTGTTGATATTGTGAGTGCCCACAAATAAAAGTAGACCATTTACAGCTCCAAATGATGTATTAATCTTACCTTTATGAGCAAAAATGACGGCGTATTTTAGGTTGTTTCCACTGTTAGAAAAAAAATGAAAGTGATCGCACTGGCGCCTCCATGTCCTGCAAAGCGTACTTCAGCTGCCTTCCACTCTCCACACAAACGATTGGATATGCGTCTAACAGTGCGCATTTATCTATAGGTTAAATGTTTAAACTAACATTTGTGATATGCTTGAACTGTTATATTTCTATAGATTTTATTTTAGGCAAGTCGTGATGATTTGAGAAGGCTAAATTGATCAAACATAGGCTATGCTCAACTCACTGGCTGCCGCTGGCTGCTTGGTCGTTAATAAATAAATAAAATTAAAAATTAAGGAAAAAAAAAACAACTTACATTTAACGAAGAAAAAATGCTCCAAAAGTTTTTCTAAATGACCTTTATAAAAAAAAGAAACGAAATAATCACTTTTCCATTACATACAAAACTGAACTATTTTAATAGCCGAAACAGTAGTATAAGCTGTTTTGGTAGAAGGGGAAAAAAAGATGGGCTCGAGCCATGCTATTTGAGTTGGAAAATTTGTTTTTATTTACATTATGGGCTAACAAAATTATAAAACTTATCAAATTCCATATATAGCTGAATAGGTGTCTAACTACCCAGTGTAGTCCTACCTGGCTGTAGTCATGAGGAATGCTTGCGGTGATGCTCAATGGAGTTTAATGACAGTCAGACATCGGTCTGCAATGTTAGTACAGAGACGCAAGAGTATGGCGCGCACTCCATGCCAAAATCAAACGTTCGAACGAACGACTGACCGATCGAACATCAAACCAAATGTCTGTCCGAACGTCTTGAGCTTTGTGCGTCTTACACTGCAGGTGACCCACGTGACGACCAGACGTGACGTCAGCGTCTTGAAATTAGCTGGTTTTTAAACATTTAAGGAGCCAAGCTGCTGTGTAAAGACTATAAATGGACATTACAAGCATTACAATAAAGATATTTTATACATAAAAGAATACTATAGTAGCTATATGTGTCCTATATTTCTGTCGACTGAACCAGCCATGCCATTAATTATGAATTTATCAGTCTTTTGCACATGAAAGTCAATTTTTGCATATAAATATTATGCCAAATAAACACAGAAAATCGAGCTTATATGCACCTTTATCAAGAGATCGGGTTAGCCTACAACAATTAATTAGGCTATTTTACAAATGGGAATACAACGAATTCATGACAATGTTTTATATTCAAGCTACCCATACAATTTATAGTGAAAAGTTCTTTAAAAGCATCTGGAATGCAATAAAGAAATTTTTAAAGCTGTTTTTAAAGCATTTGCAGCATGGATTAAAAAAAACACTAATAGGCAAATAAATAATTCACATCAGACAAAATTGCATTGCAGCAAATCCTTTCAATTTTAAGGTATTCAGAACAGAGCAACATAAAAATCAGAAAATATAAGCAGCTATACAAATATAGGACAATATATAAAAATTATAATACAAAAATTATAATATGTTTTTTATTTTTTAATTGTATAGAATTATAAAATAAAACGCAAATTATATTCTGCCCCGTTTTAGGCTTTTGCTTATTTTTATATTTTACACATCTATCAATTATCTTGACGGAAAAAATGACTAGCCATCTCCGCATTGGACGTGCCTTTAGTGAGAAATGCATCTTTAGGGATTACATAATGAGAGTTTCTATTTTTTATTTGAATTATTTTGTTTTAAAGTAGTAATTTAAAGCTTTCTATAGATATATATTTTTATCATGTCTGTGAGGCAATTCGCTGTTTCAGTTCATCATTGTGAAGCGCTCCTGTTCAAGACCGAGATGGCAGAATGCGCATCCCGTTTTCCTATTTATTTTATAAAAGCGTTTTGTTGATATTGTGAGTGCCCACAAATAAAAGTAGACCATTTACAGCTCCAAATGATGTATTAATCTTACCTTTATGAGCAAAAATGACGGCGTATTTTAGGTTGTTTCCACTGTTAGAAAAAAAATGAAAGTGATCGCACTGGCGCCTCCATGTCCTGCAAAGCGTACTTCAGCTGCCTTCCACTCTCCACACAAACGATTGGATATGCGTCTAACAGTGCGCATTTATCTATAGGTTAAATGTTTAAACTAACATTTGTGATATGCTTGAACTGTTATATTTCTATAGATTTTAAGTCGTGATGATTTGAGAAGGCTAAATTGATCAAACATAGGCTATGCTCAACTCACTGGCTGCCGCTGGCTGCTTGGTCGTTAATAAATAAATAAAATTAAAAATTAAGGAAAAAAAAAAACAACTTACATTTAACGAAGAAAAAATGCTCCAAAAGTTTTTCTAAATGACCTTTATAAAAAAAAGAAACGAAATAATCACTTTTCCATTACATACAAAACTGAACTATTTTAATAGCCGAAACAGTAGTATAAGCTGTTTTGGTAGAAGGGGAAAAAAAGATGGGCTCGAGCCAAGAATTCTGATGAGCTGTCGGACAAGGCCAGGCTAGGGCCTATATTTGAGGGCCGTGCAGGGCTCTAGTCATGGCCGGACTTACCACTGGGCTTGAGTGGGCTGCAGCCCATGGGCTCTGTCTTGTAGGGGGCCCCGCCTTTGCCCGTTTACGTTTGTTTGATTTGATGGTTATATGCCAGTCAGAATTCAGAAATTGAATTGATTATTAGCCGCATTTCCACTGCGCACGCAAGATCTAAACGGGCCAGCTGGGGCTACAGCTTACAACTACGACCTTCGAGGCCACAATCAAACAACATAAACTGGTATTTATGATTATTTCACATAGAAGGACGCACGTATTGAATAGTGTCTGCACCGATTGGTTTATCACATGGCTACTTAACAGCCCCATTAAGCCTTTAGCCCCAAAGAGCGCACATTTAGAAAGATAATGATAAATTCTCAAATGTTTCATTGTTTCACCTCATTTCTTTACAGAGGATGGTTCTATAGTACTATAACCTATTAATGATCCACTAAATTATGCGATCATCTGATGAGTTGAGCGCTCTCTCTCATCTTACTGCCATTACACATAGTGGGAAAGAAATGTCATCAAAATGATTTTAAATAAATACTTACTTTATTATTACATGTTTTCCACACAGAAATACCAATCTTTTAATGATTAATCATGCATATGTAGATCTATTTATGTGTGTCACATTTGTACCAGACCTCAAAGTAACCCATAAAGTAAACCAGCCCCCACTACCGCGATCCATGCCGTTTTATTGCCTTTTTAGGAGGACAAATTGGTCTTTCAATGTTCCTCCACTTAAGTTTTTTGAAAACATTAAAAACATGCATAAAAATAAATGCATATCAACCAAATAACAATAACTAATAAAAGTGGATCAAATATAAGCATGATCTTTTATTTTCAAACACTAAAGAGAAATATCAATACTGACTGAATCTTAATAAAATTACTAAATTATTATTATCATTTAGGCCTAATCAGTTAAAACTGTAAATTCTTTAAACAGACTAAACTTTGTATTTAAGGTTCGTTGATTTTCAAGTCTTCCACATTCAAACAATGAGCCAGAACTAAATTATTGATAATTTGCATAAAATCATATGTAACACGTTCCTACACATACACATGTTGATAACATGTTCCAATGGCGACCGGTGGAAGTGCAAGTAACCGATCGTGTTTCCAACGTGTTGTTTACGTGTGAAGACACGTTGTAACACGTTTGTGTTTTTCTTACCTTAATGTAAGCTCTTTTACTTCAGTTGTGTCCTCCGAAATAGTCAAAATTAGATTTTTGCAATGGCTGATTTAGAAATTATATGCAGTGTATTATTAAAGTTAAAGCAGCAGAGGGTATTATATACAAACCGGGTATGCTTTGACGGTTAATTTGGAAAAGCAGGAGATACTCCACATATTTTTTCAGGATTCTTTGATGAATAGAAAGTTCAAAATAACAGCATTATATTTGAAACATGATCTTTTTTAACATTACAAATGTCTTACTGGCACTTTTGATCAATTTAATTAGTCCCTGTTGATGTGTGTATACACACACACACACATATTTACGCACAAATCGGCTCCTATGAAAACTGAACATGTTTATAATTTTATAACCTCATTAAACATCTATAAAAACTCACAGATTCTAGCAGTTCACGAGAACATACTGAAAGTTTTTACCTTACATGTAAGAGCAACTGTCCACTGTAAAAACTCCTGGAATTTTAATGTTAAACTTCAAAGTAGCTATTAACTCAAATAGGTTAATTTGTGTTTAACTATTTTAATATTGAACAAATTCATAAAAAATAAATATTTTCTTAGTGTTTTTAAACCTGTACCTGTCATGACAACTCCCAATATTTATCATTTTTGGCAAAAAAAAAAAAATTAATTTCTGTATAGTATGCAGTTTCATATTCCTGACATAAATGTTCTCAATATGACAGTACGTCAATTTTTGAAAATTGTAACCTTTGTTGGAAAAGTAAATAAATTATTTGTTTGGTTGTTATATATATATAATATATATATATAACACTGTGAACATTGTATATTACTATAAACAGTAAAAATGTACAGTATGTCTGCTCTTTGATAGTAAAACATACTCAAGCACAGGATTCAGAAAAAAAAATATTTTAGTGTTGTTTTAGGTGAACAATATCTATATGTATTGCCTGTAAAGTCCATTTATAGCCTTTACACAGCAGCATGTCTCTTTAAATGTTTAAAAACCAGCTAATTTCAAGACGCTGACGTCGCGTCAGGTCGTCACGTGGGTCACCCGCTCCATAAGACGCTCAAAGTACACGATGTTCGGATAGACGTTCGGTTTGTCGTTCAATCGGTCGTTTGATTTTGGCATGGAGTGCGCGCCATACAAGAGCACCTGGCTGCTGATTGGCTGAACGCGCAACAGCATCGACTGCTGATTGGCTGACTAATAGGAGGGGCTCAGTTGTTCCCCGTTTAAGCTTTTTGTGGGTAAAAATGTGGGGCCAGATGTAAAAATAAACCTAAATGTACATATTAAACGTAAATACTACACTTGCCACCCAATATGCAAATACAAACAATAATGCCCAATATCCAGCTGTGACCTAACCGTATTCATACATGACAGTGTGCAAGCATTGACATCTATTCTCAATAGCCATTAGACGAATGACTAACGTTACGGTAACTTACATGACTCATATTTCGTTATGACAACACTGCTAAAGGGACCGCATGTCTGAGAAAGCGGGTGTCAATAGGTTTGGGACAAATACCAGCCGGAAAATTATCTACACAACTTACAACCAACATTTGTGCATCGAGCATAAACTACATTGTGTATTCATGCATGTATTTATGTTATATATGCATGCGTGATCCTTAATTTTGTGGCAGCATACAGCAGGGAGACTTTTTGTGCAGCAGAGCCCGACTGCATAACAAAAGACACGTGGAGCCGGAGGGACGCACTCCAGTGGCCGATGGAAAACACTCAAGGACAACGGATGTTCAAAAGCATTAATCATACGTACTCACCAGCCGCCTATGTATGATTGTGGAACGCTTTGGATGTTGTTCACTCACAAAGAAATGCCACATGATCACGAGTTTGCGATTTAGGCTTTGCAGCATAACCGAACTGAGTCATCGGCATTGCTCTATAATGGGAAAATGCCCGATATATTCCTCTCCAGTGCAACAACAATGTGCTTTTGAGAGAAAGCACTGAATTGACAGCACATGGACTTTAAGTGACACGCAGACTAGACCTCTGACCCAAAAGTGCTCGCAAACAAACCACCCCGTGTTTAATAAAATACCAAACACACGTTTGACTCTGTCATTCTACACTGTTCAGCCGATGCTTGTGTTTACTGTACCTGAGCTTTTTTTCCTCGAGTTTAATCCTCTTGGGTTTAGGTTCATCGGACGCCATGCTGTATTAGAGGTCTCTAGACACCTTGTTGAGCGAGTGAAGCATCTTCTTCTTCTTCTTCTTACTCGTTTTTTTATTGGCGGCTCGCAATCACCAATTGAGCATTACCGCCATCTACTGAAGCAATGGATCAGAGACTTGAATTCCCTTCTCCCAGACCTATCAGAACTCAAGCTTTCGATGTTGCTGCGTGTTCAGCTCCTCCATCTACAGCCGAAGTCCCTCTCAGCCCAGAGAATAGAAATAACAGTAATCTATATTCTATGAATTAACTGAGTTCTTCTTAGAAATTATATTAACAGACTATCACCTCCTACTGGATTCAAAATCTCTTTTAACGTTACTTGCTGCTCACCGTTTTTTTGAAGTTAATCCAGTGGGATGTTTTCCTATTCTGTGCAATGTTGTATTTAAACCAGTGTGACCCATTCTAAGACGTTAGACTAACATCTCCTCCCTTGGGCTTCTGCCCTTCCTCATGCTTGTGACTACTTGATTTTGTATACTGTATAAATGATGTGCTGTATCCGCTGTGTTCCAATATTCCTGCCATATTTTAAGTGAATGTTGCTTTATGATGGTTTTGACCTCTGCTCTACTTATTGGTACGTGTACATCTACTGTTTCATGCTTTGTAGAGTTTTTTGCTAGCATATCCACAACTTCATTTCCTTCCACCCCTACATGGGCAGGAACCCAAAGGAAGGAGACAGCCATTCCCTTATTATGAAGTGTGAGAAGCAAGTGGAGTATTTGATAAATGAGATCTTGTCTACATGACGCTCTCCCAGATTGAATGCTTAATAATGCTGATAAACTGTCTGAGGCTATAACGACACCTTGGTTCGGATTATTTTCTTCCACCCGCCCTAATGCCAGTAAAATTGCTACTAACTCCACAGTGTAAACTGACAGGTAGTCTGTTGTCCTGTTTTTGACTACTACTTCATACTGAGGAATAAAAAATGCTGCACCAGTATGGCATGTTTCCGGCTGCTTTGATCCATCTGTAAATATGAATAATTCCTCTTGATACTGCTCTACATAGTTTTGAACTATTATCTACTGTGGCATTATTTTTGTGTTTTCTTTTAGTATTTGTTGTAAGCTTATATTTACAGATGGTTTTATACATTTCCAGGGTGGCATCATTGATATTGCTACTTGCAACTGATTAAGACCTGCATTTTGAGCCTTAGCATTCCCCACCCATCCAAAACTGTAAAAATTGCTTTTATTATGCTCTGCGCATTCTTGCAAGCCAGTTTTTGTGGGGTGCACCATACTATGTCTTTGTAAACTAGTCCAATACGCCAACATGATCTTGACCCTCCTTATACGTAGCAGCATCTCTCCTGCTTCCACCTGTAATGCAGTTACTGGCGAGTGAAGCATCTGGAGACGCGGCAGGCGGATAGTTCTTTTGAATCGAATCTTTTCACTGAATCGATTCACAAAACCGTTCAGAACTATTCCTTCACGAACTGGACTGAAACGGCCCGAGCTGTTCTCACGGACCCACTGAACTGAGAATCGTGTCTCTCGATCATCACATCCGTTTCGTAATGTGCCGAGGACTGATGAGTGAGCTGCTAATAAAACCATTCGATTTCCTGTTCAGTGAGTCAGTAAATATCGCGAGTGAACCGAAGATTTGACTAACATGGTGGAAGTTACTTTAATAGCCAAATAACAGAAATGTTACAAATAAATCCTACTGCAAATGTATGAATTTGACAAATTAACTCCCATTTTAATACATTCTAATCAAAAAACGTAATAAACAGTGTTTCTACACGCCAGGAACCACGTGATAATGTAAAGAACCAGTGAATCTGTTCATGTGACTGTTCTTTGAAAAGAGTTGTTCAAAAGAACCGATTTGGGGAAATGATACTAGCCGTGGAGAGAAAAATTTACCACAGCACATAGCTGTCCCTGTGTATTGCCGGAACAAAAAATACATTCCCAAGCTAATATAAACTTTAATTAAACACGTGCTTTGCAGAGGTATCATTTAACGTATTTGACCTCAAGCTTTTTTCACGAGAAGCGATTGTTTGTGTTTTAAAATTACTTCAATATAAATTCGCGACAGGCTTAGATTCGAACGCATGAACCGTGAAGGAGGAGTGATACATCTGCCACATTGCAAGCGGGGGACATTAACCGAGACAGCTGTCTATAGGTAAGTACTATTTAGAAAGAAATAAGTTTAGATATGTGTAGTTATGAACAACCGACTGCCCGTGTTTGTTCGCCTGAACATTATAGCCTTAAATAATAGGTAGATCTAGGATATTCTGCAAATCTTCTTTCAGGAAACAAAACTTTATGCTTTTGTTTTTAGTATTTTCTGAGCAAATAGATAGGTTTGAAATTGTATGATAAAGTTGTTTGCACAGAGCTCCGGACCTGAAATGTAGCTTCATAAAGTGCACAGTGAACAACATTTATACCTAACCTCTGGTCAATATAATTTCTTTTCAAATTAATTATTTATTTTTATTATATAAGTGATTATAGAGGGCTAAACGTTGATATAATATGGATAATATTGTAATATGCTTTAAAGCCACTAACCTAATTACTGTAAGCAATAAGAATATTGTTTTATTTCTTATATAGAGTATTTAACTTGGATAGTGAAGCAGATTAGGAAGATATGGCGTAAAACAATAAATGGGTAAATGGTGGTGGTTGAGGAGATTCCCCCCTTTCATGTAAAGCGCTATTTAAATGTAACAAATTATTATTATTATATATAAATTTGTGTGTGAGTTTACGTAGCATAATATTCTCATACACACTTTGATTATTCACTTAAATACTAAGTTTTATTATTGTACATGAATATAAAATATGGGTTTAATGAGTATTATTTTCCCAACAGTTATCCCAACAACTCTTTTATATTTAGTTTGTATAACCAGTGTTATGAAAAAATTGTCTTCTAGGCATATATCTCTCCACACACTGGAATAACATAATAGCTCATACCTGCTGTTAGCAAAGTGACTCTCATTCTCATTGTCCCATTTTCATCCTGTTGAAATTCCAGCCCTCATCATGATTCACAGCTTGTTTCTGATAAACAATGCTGGCGATTTATTCCTGGAGAAACACTGGAAGAGTGTCATAAGCCGCTCCATCTGCGATTATTTTTTCGAAGCACGGGAGAAGGCAGTGGAACCTGACAATGTGCCTCCTGTCATCCGCACCCCTCATCACTATCTCATAAACATCTACCGTGAGAAGATCTTCTTTGTTTCTGTCATCCAAACAGAAGTGCCTCCACTCTTTGTAATAGAATTTCTGCATCGAGTCGCAGAGACATTTCAGGTATCAATAACCCACTGACGGTGTGGCGTAGAAAATATATCCTAACATACGCTGCGGTCAAAAGTTTGGGTTCAGTAAGATTTAAAAAATAATTAATGCTTTTATTCAGCAAACTTGGTGTGCGTTTTATTGGAGATGTTTTGTATAGAATGTGTGTTGAATAATATGGTGCTTTATAATCATTAATGCAGGACTATTTTGGAGAATGTTCTGAGACCACTATCAAGGATAATGTGGTTATAGTCTATGAGCTCTTGGAGGAAATGTTGGATAACGGCTTCCCCCTCGCTACAGAATCCAACATCTTGAAAGAACTCATCAGACCTCCCACAATCCTGCGATCGATGGTCAACACCATCACAGGTAAGACACCACATGCCTGAGTGTTTTGTTTATGGCCATGTGATGTTGAGAATCTAAATGATTCATAATCTTCAGGCAGTAGTAATGTTGGCGAAACCCTCCCTACTGGTCAGCTCTCCAATATTCCATGGAGAAGAGCAGGTGTGAAATATACCAATAATGAGGCTTACTTTGATGTGGTGGAAGAAATCGATGCCATCCTGGATAAGTCTGGTAAGAATATTTTGGTGCTAGTTTTCAGTTTGATTTCACAGTTAGATTGTTCACGTCAATGCTTAATACTGGAGGTATGTACTTCCTTTCAAGGTTAATGTTGGTGTACTCTTCTGTTTCAGGAACTACAGTTTTTGCAGAAATCCAGGGAGTTATTGATGCTTGTGTCAAGCTTTCTGGAATGCCAGACCTTACCCTCTCATTTATGGTGTGTTATATTAAAAAAGTTGTGATGAAACCAAATTAGCGACAGGTCTTTTCTTTCATATTATGATGTATTTTTGGGAAAATGTAGGGTGGAGGATTGGATCTGTCCATTGGTTGTTAATTAGATTTTGAGATGTGGCCATTGCACTCAAAAATGAAAGCAGATGAATGCAAGCTTGTAGGAGCTGAGTTTAAGTGGACTGCCGTTTTCACCAAAAGGTCCAGTTATGACATTTTCTTTAAATATTATGAGGTCAATATAAATAAATGAAACGCACACAGTCAGATCAATTGTTCACAATAACTATAACATGCATTTAAAAAATGCACCGGAGGATTGAGTATCTTGAGGACAGAAAGATGAAGCATTATACACATTATACTCTTTATCTAAAACTATTGTAATCAACATTTCTCTAATTTTACAATTATTATGCATGCAGCTTTTATGATCTCATTTTAATCAAGGGACTATATGGCACGTGTACTTTTCCGCATATTTATGCAAGGAACACACTTTTTTTTTTAAACAAAACTGTATGTTCCCCATCCACAGAACCCCAGGCTCCTGGACGACGTGAGCTTTCATCCGTGCGTCCGTTATAAGAGATGGGAAAGTGAGAGAGTTATCTCCTTCATTCCCCCCGATGGAAACTTTCAGCTCATGTCGTATCACATCAGTGCGCAAAAGTAAGCGTTGATCTGAAGTAAATGGTTTAGCAATAAACTTAAAACATGTATTAAAGATTTTTAGATATTGCCCATTAAAAGTTTTTTACCTGTTTTTGCAGCCTCGTAGCAATCCCGATATATGTGAAGCAGAACATCAGTTTCTTTGAGACTGGATCTTCAGGAAGACTGGACATCACTGTGGGTCCCAAGCAGACCATGGGAAAGACTGTGGAGTGTTTGGTAGTGACCGTACACATGCCCAAAGTGGTTCTCAGTGCCAACCTCAGTGCGACTCAGGGAACCTACAACTATGACCCTGTCACAAAGGTCAGATGCAACTCTGTTTTCCATTTTCATTGACTTATTGTAGTTGTGTTATTCTAGTAATGTCACAGCTTTTGATCATTTGAAACATTATTTTTCCCTTCGATGTTGGCTAATAGTTCTGACTGTTGTCTTGTAGATTTTGTTGTGGGATATAGGGAAACTTAACCCCCAGAAGCTTCCCAATCTGAAAGGAAGTTTAAGTCTGCAGTCTGGAGCTCCTAAACCAGAGGAGAACCCAAGTCTGAACATTGACCTGAAAATCCAGCAGTTTGCCATCTCAGGTAGGCTAGGGTCCTTTATCAGCTTTGGTCGTTATTCATCGCCAGCAGGACCTTGTGATAAACCGTTGTTATAAACACACTTTTAAAAAGCATAATAAGCTGCTATAACCCTACTTAATTTATTATTTGTTCACTTTTTTTTTTTCTACATTTATTTTCATCTCCTTCCACATGTTCGCATATGTGATCGCTGAAATACACTACCATCAAATGCTTAGGGTTAATACATTTTTAAAAAAAAGACTTCTTACTTTTATTCAGCAAGGATGCATTAAATTGATAAATGAGTAAAGATATTCAGAATGACACAAAAGATTTATATATTTTTTTTTTTTTAAAGAAAAAAAGGCTTTTGAACTTTCTATTAAGCGTTAAAGCTTCACAAGTTTATGTAAAATGATCATATGATCCACTGAGCATTGAGAATGACATTGAAAGAAATCTGATCTTTTGTAGAGAGGGAGTTCACATGGTCGATGTCACAAGCTTGCTTATTTGAATAATGACTTAGAAATAGTGTACAAAATCCTAAAAACAAAAATCCCATTTTCAGACACTGTATGTTATGTAAAGCACCTTAAAATGCTGTTTTGTGTTCAAATGTGTTATATAAATACAGTTCTGCTTATTTCACTCTCTCGTCTGCTTCACAGGATTGAAAGTCAATCGTCTAGACATGTACGGAGAAAAATATAAACCATTCAAGGGTGTGAAATATGTGACCAAAGCTGGGAAGTTCCAGGTCAGAACATGAGGCCAGCTGCAGAGTATGACAATGATATGCCAAAAGTTTATTAGAGGTGCCATTTTCTAAGTGACAAATCATACAGGATTGCAACCTGGTGCACAGTCTCCCTTTATTTTTTAAAACATCGCAGTTACATTTGTTACTGTAATTTTGATCTTTCTTGTTTTGTGGGAAGTAACTGGCAATTTGCAAGAAGTTAAAGTCTTTCCATTGGAGAGTATTGGGAGAGCATTTTGTTTAGGAATGTTTCACTTTATATCATCAACATTCCACTAATGTATTAACACTGTATTATGTTAGATTTAAGGTACGGTAAATCTCTGCCAGAAACACATTACATTAATCACAATACTGCTCTACAGTCTTTGATATTGGCACAACACAATACCTGAGTTTCTGCACATATTCATAGGCCTTAACTTTTTCATTTAAATTTATTTGCCAGTTCAGTGGCCTTTGAATTAAAATATATATATATATTTTGAGGAGGCCTCACACACTCAAATGGCCTTTATTTAAAGGAACAGTCATGCTTACAGCAGGGCATATTTACAATGATGCAATCTACCATACAAGCACATCAATGCTCAGAGGTGAATGAAAGCTGTATCTGCTTAAAAGACAATTTACACTTAAAGTAGTTTGCCACATACAAGCACTATGGAGCCATTATGAGCACAAGTGATAATCTGTTCGGTTCCGCTCACCTGCAGTGATACGCTAGATATGCAGGTCTGACACCTTAATGAAGTTTTGACGATTTGCACACAAGGACACACAATTGCATTATTTTGTAAAATGTCAAGGGAACTGCATTTTAAAATATGTATTTAAACCAAAAGCCTTCAGATTTATAAAGTTTGTAAACAAAATGAGGTCTTTGTGTGTTTCCACTTCTGAATCATAACTGTTTATTATAGCTTCACTTGAATATGTTTGAAAGTATTAGCAATGAATGTCTTGGAAGTTACAATCAAATGGGTCCTTTAATCTCTGTATAATTATTGAAGTGCAGTACCTTTAACAAATTAGAAAGTAACTTGTCCCTTTATTGACATATTTTGCGAATGAAGTTTCCAAACAAAACACCTTAACAATTTTTTTTATTAATCTGAGGCACATAAGATTTCTATGTGACACTGAAAAAAGTCAACATTAGTGTCATATTTACATTCACAAAGCAGTCATTTCACCCTTTCAAAATGTCATAAGAACCCACAACATGCTATTACACATACAAATACAGCCCTGTAAACTTTCACCTAATTATTGAAGTGCAGTACCTTTAACAAATTAGAAAGTAACTTGTCCCTTTATTGACATATTTTGCGAATGAAGTTTCCAAACAAAACACCTTAACATAATTTTTTTTATTAATCTGAGGCACATAAGATTTCTATGTGACACTGAAAAAAGTCAACATTAGTGTCATATTTACATTCACAAAGCAGTCATTTCACCCTTTCAAAATGTCATAAGAACCCACAACATGCTATTACACATACAAATACAGCCCTGTAAACTTTCACAACGAGGCACTATATTGG
This sequence comes from Sinocyclocheilus grahami, assembly GCF_001515645.1. NCBI lineage: Eukaryota > Metazoa > Chordata > Actinopteri > Cypriniformes > Cyprinidae > Sinocyclocheilus > Sinocyclocheilus grahami. Next base: position 37,540 of record NW_015505860.1, read on the forward strand.
GGGCTGAAAAGGTACTCTTTCAAATGTATATGTTGTAGATAAGAGTTTTTAAGTGATGCAAGGCAGTGAAGCATCATGATAGTGTTCGTGTTGCTGTACAGATTCAGAGAGCATCTTCAGCTAATAATGATTGACTATGATTGCACAATTTCCACACATTTGATTCTATACTGTAAATTTACTGTCCTTAAAACGGCAGTTCACGCAAAAAATTCAAAATCTGTAATTTACTCATTAACCTGTATGACTGACTGGTTTTTGTCCATACATTGAAAGTCAGTAGGGTCCAAAACAACATGTTCTGGACCCCACTGACTTCCATTGCATAGACAAAAACATTTTCAGTTTTAGAACAACATGAGGGGTGTTGACAGACATTTTATTTTTGGGTAAACTATGCCTTTTAAGCATCTCCAAATACATAGGTATCACATATAAACAAGCCACCTGGGTCTTGTTACCCATTCTATTTAAATGGGTGAAAACATTAAGACAACTCCATCATTGATATACTACAATCGCGAACAGAATCACACTGAGAGAAACGTACAAAATTACAGCTGTAAACTGAGCTGAGAGAGAACAGTTCAACTGTTGTGAGGATTGTGCTTTTCAGTTAAGAAATTTAAATAATCATTCACTCTCTCACAAGCTTAACAGAAAGAAGAGTTAAGTGTGGATGAAGTATAAAGAATTTCAGTGTTAACTAGCCAAGCTTTCACATGTCTATATAGATTTACACCATAGATGTGTTCATTTGATTGCTAATGGATATTAAGTGGAAAAAAACAAAATCTTTGGCATCAACCATGCCATGCAAAATACATCTCTGTAATGGCATGACCCATCAAAAAAGGCATTATCATATTTAATAAATAGCTAAGCAAAAGTCATTATAAATGAGCAAATAACAGTTAATTATAGTGAAATATAACTTAAAAACAACCAGCCAAAGGGTTTGTGAATAGCAAAGTAAAACATTGTCTGTGTTGTATATTTGCGACTAAAACGTGATCTGTGATAATGTTCTGATGAAATATAAGAAATATAAATATATACATTTTCAATAAGAAAATTTATTTGTCAAAAACTAATTTAAAGGAAATTTCATCAGGAACTCCAACATTGTTCGAGAGAGGCATCATGCCATTTTTCTCCAGTACAAAATAGAAAACTTCTTCATGCAAAAAAAATATATATATACGTGGAATTTGGAAACCCAACATACCAAAAATATATATTTAAAAATTTGCTTCCTGTATACTCCTACACTGTAACTACAGCAAACTTACAGGACAAAAATAGCCTCTGTAAGGAGCATTTTAGGTCTACCAAGTACCCATACCAGCAAGTAAATAAAAATAAGTAATACCAGTCTCCCCGAAACTAGAGCCAAACACCCCTCATCAGATCTCAAGATGCTTGAAAAGGCAAGGATGCGAATTGCTAATTGAAAACAACTAGTCCTCAGTTTACTGGTACCAGGGGGTCTTTCGGACCCAGCGAAGAGTGAACCCCGCGTCTGTGCGGATCTTGATGGAGGCGGCTTCTGCTTCTCTGACCGTCTCCTTCACGGACTGCATGAGGTTCTGCGCGTTGTGCACAAGCATCTCGGTGGCCTTAAAACCAAACAATCATTTGAATTCCAATCCAATAAATCCTTCATTTAAGATGTTTGTGAATGTGCCTCGTCTCCTCACCTGCTCAGATTCTTCCTCACTGATGTTTGTACGTCCCAGCATAGTGGCCTTTACAGTGGACAGGATCTTCAGCTGAGTGCTAATAGTTGGGATACGCTCACAAACCTGGAATAAACATTGAAACATGACATTTACTTGACAAAATAAGCCAATTTGCAAATATGCTTCTATCAGCTCTCTACTACTACTGATATTTGCACCACTGACCTGCAACAGGTTTGTGCGAATCCGTTTGTCGGTGCATTGCTTGGCTACCTCCTTAGCCAGCCGTGTGACCTCATCGGAGGCCTTGGCGATGTCCTTGGCGCACTGAATGAGGGCACGTTTATTTCCACTGCCTCCACGCACCAGACGGGACATCTCCGCCATGAGCAGGGCCATGCGCTTAGCTGCTCCAATGATGTCATTACCCTAAGAAGAAAAAAGCCCATGCAGACTTAGCATAAGGACTTTAAATAAGAGTTTGATTACAGATGTACTTTGATTGTTCATGTAGATCATTTTTGCCCGTTTTTAATCTGCGATTGTTGATGAGCTCTAGCTATGTGTCTAACTTCTATCTTTAACACTCTAAAATGTCACCAAGACAAAGAAATAGTGTTTAGAATCAGGTCATATTCAGCCAGTGCACATCAGTCATGCATTTTTTTAAATGATTTGTATAGGTTTATCATGTCTCCTGAAGTCACATTTGTTGGGACTAAATGTGAGAAATACAACAAATACATATTTTTTCTGTGCAGACGGAAAAGCATTTGCATGCTTGTTACCATTTTGTAAATCTTCTTTTCCCATGTGGGTGCACAAGTTTCCCATCATGAAAGTTTTTTTGGTTTGCACAATTTTCGGTATATATCAATTCAGTTTTTTCTTTTAAAGAATTTTTAAAAAGGTAATTGCGACTCTTTATCTCACAATTCTGATATTCTTCCTTGCAATTGCAAGTTTATTTCTCAAAATTCTGAGTTTGTATCTCACAAATGCAAGAAAAAAGTTTGTAAGATTGTAAGATAAAAATGATACCTTTTTTATTTATTTTATCCATGACGGAAGTAAGTTCCAGAGTTCTCTTGTCTGCATGAGAATGGTATTTTTTTCTGCAAACGTAACTTTAGGGGCTCCATAGAATCTAATGTATTTTCCTCCAGCTTGTCAACAATATGGTGTACATCTAACGGATAAATCATAATTATTAAAAGATAAACAAATCAAAAACCTGAATATACTGTACATTTGATCGGTACACTTTCCGAGTATAATTCTGCATGATCCATTAGTGAGTTGTGTTTATACACAGGCATGCAAAGTTTCAGTGTGTTAAAATGTAACATCTTACAATGGCTTTGACATGGTTCATTTAAATGGTTAGAAAAAGTGTGCAACAAACAAACAGGCATGTGACATGATTTCTACACGTGTAATTCCGAAGTCATTGGGAAACTGTCATCCATGGCTTCACAGGATGGCAAAAGCAGAGTGTTTGGCAGCAGCGGTTGAGTGAATGGCTCCTCGTTCACACCGAGGTGTGACACTATCAGAAATGAGCAGGGAAGTGACTTGTGAAGCCAGTATCAGTTTGTCCAAGAAATGCACAACAAACTTGCCAAAAAAAACACACTGGACCCAAGTGTGAAGCAACAGCAGCAGCAGCAGCTATCTGGTTTCAGCATTCCCACAGTAATATCTGGATGCAGATGGGATGCTGCGGCCCACTGGGGCCAGAAAGCAGAGTACCTTACTGGACCACTTGCGAGCCTCCTGGTGCAAAGACTGCGCAGCGGCCAGAATGGGCTGGTTAACTGGCTGACTGGAAGACATTAAGAGCAGCTCTGGCTCAAAATCATCCTCGTTGTCTGTGAATTCATCCTCATCGTCTATATCTACTTCTGCCTCAGCGGCCTCAAAACCCTCGTCTGTCACTTCAGGCTGGGGAGGCTGGGAAGGAGGAGGAGATGGAGGGGGGAAAGAAGGATCCAGCATGGAGAAAGAAGGACAGCGTTAGTACGAGAGGCACTGCATGGAGATTCCCAGGACATGATTGTGGGAACAGCTGGGTTTAGGATGACTGGAAGAGGCAGCATTCTGGGTCCTGCTGGGTAACGTCTGCCACAGGGTTTATAATGTCAACTGAAAATCATGTAACTGATCTATTCTTGCATAAAGTTGAGGATAGAAACTGGGTGGTTAATTTTGGACAGAGCAAACAAGCAAAGCCCCCAACAAGATAAGATAAAATTCATGATGGGTTCTCCAAAAAAGCAGCTTTGACAGAATGTTACAATGAGTTTATATTTCAACTTGAATGATACTTAAACCTAAAAATACTCCTCATAAATTACTGCATAATTATTTTAGTATTTATTTTACAGAGATTGAAATTTCTGGCTGTCATCTTATTTTTCTTCTTTCTTTTTTTTCCTTTACTTTTCCAATCATTCATTACTATATTTATAAATTACTTCTTCTCAAAAATTTATATATATATATATATATATATATATATATATATATATATATATATAGCTGCCAAAATAGTCAGTCATATAGACTATCTTTTTCATGTACACAAACATTCAAAAGCTTGGGGAAGTTTTTTTTGTTTTTTTTTAAAGAAATGAATACATTAATTAAACAAGGATACATTAAAATGACTAGAAATGACAGTAAAGACATGTAACAAAATATTTCAATTTCAATTAAATGCTGTTCTTTTGAGATTTCTATTAATAAAAGAATCCTAAAAAATGTGTCATGGTTTCCACAAAAATATTAAGCAGCACAACAGTTTTCAACAATGATTATAATAAGAAATGTTTCTTGAGCAACACATCAGTATATTATAATGATTTCTGAAGGATCCTGTGACACTGAAGACTGCAGTAATGGCTGCTGAAAATTCAGCTTCACCATCACAGGAATACATTACATATTAAAATAGAAAACAGTTATTTTAAATGGTAATAATATTTCACAATATTACTGTTTTTATTGTATTTTTTAACAAATAAATTCAAGATGAGCATAGGAGACCTTTTTCAAAAACAAAAAAATCTTACTGACCCCAAACATTTGAATAGTAGCATATCTGTCTATCTACCTGCAATATCTCAGCATCTCATTAATCCAGCTATTCCTATTTTTACACTGTATTAATTTTGTTAAAGTGAAAATGACCATAACTGAACAAACAATAAAAGATACAAACAGGGAAAGACCATGTTAAAACGCAAGAGAACAAATAGTTTTCACGAGACAAAGCCATGAAAGGACTGTTCAAGTATTATAGAAGTAGAAGAAATAGCACAGAAACATCCCCAAAAGGACAACGACACAACCAGTAAGTCAAACACACCCAGTGGGTTCTCACTACAGTCACCTGATTGGATTTGATAAGTATTACTGCTTACATCACCTTCTAGCACCTACAAGAGCCTTTGTAATGAGCTTGTATTAGCTCCGCGCTAGTTCCAGTTGATATCGCATCCACTGAGGAAGACATTTCCCATTATAGTTAACTCAGGTAGTCCTGTCGGTCCCGTTTCGTAGAAAAATCATGTATTGGTCCATCACTATGGTAAAAAAAAATTAGTCTGCTTGTTAAAACGTTAGAGTATGCAAACATTTCTTTCATAGATGACAGTTTCCATTCTTTTTTTCCCCCTGAAACTGGAATCATCACAGAGATTTCCACATTTCAGGTTAAAGACAACAAAAAGCAACATTTCACAATCATAAAAAGCAGACCAGTACACAAAGCGCATCTCAATCATTTGAACACATTTGTTTTTTTAAATAAACTTTATCAGTTTCATCTTGACAGTCTTTGTGAGATTAACACTTTAATTTTAATTATAATTCTTTAAAATGATTTAGTATTGTATTTTATTTACAGTGCATTACCGTTCAAAAGTTTGGGGTCGGTACGCTTTTTTTTTTTTTTTTGAAAGATGTCTTTTATGCTCACCAAGGCTGCATTTGTTCATTTAAAAATACAGTAAAAACAATTATAGTGAAATATTATTACAAGTTAAAATAATTTTTTTATGTTTTTAGTTTCCAGTGATGGCAAAGCTGTATTTTTATCAGCCATTACTCCAGTCTTTAGTGTCATACTAGCCTTCAAAAATCAATCTAATATGCTGATTTGCTGCTAATATTTTGCTAAAGAACACAGTTTATTTGAAATATAAATGATTAGTAACAACGCAAAAGTCTTTACTTTCATTGTTGACCATTTTACTGCATCCATGCTGAATAAAAGTATTAATTTCTTGAAAAAAAAAAAAACGTAGTGACCCCAGACTTTTGAACGATAATGTATTTCTAAAGAACTACAAGGAATGATTTTGTGCCTAGAACATAATAGTTCCTCTCACCTTGCTGGACCATTTCCGGGCCTCGTCGTGTAGCTGCCTGGCCGCCACCATCATCGGCTCGCTCACCATCTCGCCAGCTTTCTGCTCAGGGAACTCCTCATCTTTCTCCTCTGGGGGTGGAGGTCTCGGGGGAGGTACCTCTCCCTCTGGCAGGGGCGGTTTGGGGGGAGCCTGATCATCACTGACCTGACAGAATCATATGGGTGAGTAAATGATGACAGAATTGTCCCTTTAAGACCTGAATTGAAGCTTTAATGATGTAGAGCTGCAGCACTTACATGCAGCTGATCAAGGTCTGGAGGTGGAGGTGGAAAGTCAGGTTCCTGAGGCTGGAAGGCTTCTCTGACTTTCCCAACAGCAGCCAAGATCCTGTAGCCAGAGTCCAGGAAGCTCTTTTGAGAACCTGATCATTAGAAGAAAAAGATTTCTGTCAGTAACAGGAAGAAATTGTTTTCTATAAATGTATCCAGAACATTTACAAAAAAAAACCTGGATCCTGGATGTTTCCTGCCACGGCTTTAGCAGCCATAACCATGGGTGAGATAGTTCTACCAAGTTCATCTGAAGCAGCTTTGACCAGTTCTCTGAATTTAGGGTCCTCTGAGTTCTCCACTTCCCGTTTGGCCACCAGAAGGACCCTGTTAGCCCGCCGGGCAATGCTGGTGGCCCCTGCAACCAACATCTGGGGCTGAACGTTAGCCATTGCCACCCGGCATTTATCAATGTCTTTCTTAATGGCATTCTCTGAAGCATTCAAGAGGGATTTAGTGTCAATGGCTTCATCCACAAGACCTGGAATAAAGATTTTGAATATTTAAATGATTTTCAAAATATTTAATGTGGTATTTCATATGATATGAGCTTTTGCTTACTGGTCATTTTTTCAATGTTGTCAATCCATTGGTTCTTCATGGTCTCAAAGTGCTCGTATGCAGCCTGGTTGCCAGGGTTCTTCAGCAAAATGCGTGCAGCAGAAGTGACCTGCTCATGAGAACAACAAAAGACAGATACACACGTCAAACAAACACATTCGATCACAACCAGCTTAATAGTACTCATTCTGAAAGCCTTTATTGGTAGAATTATAAATAAACAGCAAAAATGCTGTGCACTGATATATCTTTGATATTCGAAAAATTTATTTAAAAAAATTTTTTTTTTACAAAGGCTGTCAAACTTACAGTAATGTGAAAAGTCCCACTTTTTAACAAAGAAAAAAGTTTTGTATGTTTTAAATTGAAATAATAGTGAGTGGTGAAAAAAATACTGACTTTATTATTGTGACAATACAAAAGCTAGTTATTTTAGAAACCCTCATAATTTAACACTCAATACTTTTCTCACACAGTCTTATTTTTAAGAATGAGGTCTCACTCAAGATCATCATCATATTTGGTATTATTTGGCATCAAAAAGCTTGAATGCCCCTGGAGACTTTGCTAATGTCCATACTGTGGCTAATGTTCAACTATCAGGTCAAGCATGCCATTATGTGCTCTTAAAGTAGCTCTGGCATAAGCACAGAGTTGGGCATCCACACACACACACACACACACACACACACACACACACACATATATACGTATGTATGTACATACATACAGTGCCGTGAAAAGTTTTTTGCCCCCTTCCTGTTTTTTACATTTTTGCATATTTGTCACAATTAAAAAGATTCAGATCATCAAACAAATTTTAATATTACACAAAGATAATGCAAGTAAATACAAAATGCCGTTTTTAAATGATGATTTCATTTATTAAGGGAAAAATGCTGTCCAAACCTACCTGGCCCTACGTGAAAAATGAATTGCCCCCACCTGTTAAATCATGAAAGAACTGCAATTCACCACATTATTTTAGAAAGCTGAGTTAAATTTCACTAGCCACACCCAGGCCTGATTACTGCCAGACCTGCTGAATCAAGAAATCACTTAAATAGAACCTGTATGACAAAGTGAAGCATGCTTAAAGAGCAACACATCATGCCGCGATCTAAAGAAATTCAAGAACAGATGAGAAACAAAATAGTTGACATGTATCAGTCTGGAAAGGGTTATAAAGCCATTTCTAAGGCTTTGGGACTCCAGTGAACCATGCTCAAAGCCATTATCCACAAATGGAGAAAACTTGGAACAGTGGTGAACCTTCCCAGGAGTGGCCAGCCACCCAAAATTACTCCAAGAGCGACGACTCATCCAGGAAGTAATAAAAGAACCCAGAACAACATTTAAAGAACTGCAGGCCTCACTTGATTCTGAAAAGAAGAGTGGGCCAAAATTCCTCCACAGCGATGTGAAAGACTCATTGCCAGTTATCGCAAACACTTGATTGAAGTTGTTGCTGCAAAGGGTGGCACAACCAGTTGTTTTCTTTAGGGCAAGGGGGCAATTACTTTTTTCACGTTGTGCTAAGCATGTTTGGATAGCTTTCTTCCCTTAATAAATGAAATCATTATTTCAAAACTGCATTTTGTATTTACTCGGGTTATCTTTGTGTAATATTAAAATTAGTTTGATCTGAATCATTCAAGTATGAAAAATATGCAAAAAAATTACAAAACAGGAAGGGGGCAAAAAATTTTCACACCACTGTATATGAGCTGCATACCTGAGGTGTTAGATCTCTGGATGATTTCACAGCCGCCTGGATGCCTTCAACTGTGCTCTTATTGGCTGTTCCCACGGCAGCAGCCTTCTCCGCTGTAGCACCCAGTCTACTGGCATGATTCTCAAAGTTAGACGCCCTTTCTTCAAAGACCTAGAGGGGAAAAAATACAAAAACTCAATTTTATAATTCATGTTATTAATTATAATGATTTTTAAAAAGAATTAATCATTTAGTTTTATTTATATACTATTATCGTTTTGGCCCCACTTTATATATATAAACTAAGTACATTTACTTGAGTATTGTACTTAAGTACACTTTTTGAGTATCGGTACTTTACTTGAGTATTATTTTTTCTGGAAACTTATGACTTTAACTTCTAAATATTAGTACAATTTAAAAAATTTTAAAAACATGCATGAACACAATAAGTGCATTGTACCAAATTATTCATTTAAATGTAAGTACATAGTTGTTAAAGGGGTCATATGATGCAATTTACATTTTTCCCTTTCTCTTTGGAGTGTTACAAACTCTTGGTGCATAAAGAAGATCTGTAAAGTTGCAAAGACTAAAGTCTCAAATCCAAAGAGATATTCTTTATAAATGTTACGAGTCAGCCACGCCTACCTAAAACGGCTCGTTCTAACACGCCCCCACATATCTACATCACTATCTGGGAAGATTTGCATAACGCTGCCCAAATGTTCACGCAAAGAAAGAAGGCGTAACTTTTATTCTCGCTGTAGTTTTGTTGTTTCTGCTGCCATGTCGTAAAGACGCTGTGTGCTTCGTTGTGAAAGCGAAACTACTTTGTTTGGTCTTCCAAAAGAGGACGATATCTGCTTCGTCATGCCTGGAGCTGATCCGTGCTGGTTGCTGAGGAAATACTTCAACTTTGCGCTGTGGATCGCCGGATCGGCTTTCATCGTGGACGAAGCGGAGTCCAGCCCGGAGTCGTCACATGTCCTTCTGGATGCTCCTTCGGCGAAATCGCCGGCCGCGCCGTTTTCAAGCCCACCCGCCTCTGCTCACTGTAGGCCGCCGTGTGTGACGCTGTTCCGTTGTGAAAGCGAAACTACTTTGTTTGGTCTTCCAAAAGAGGACGATATCTGCTTCGTCATGCCTGGAGCTGATCCGTGCTGGTTGCTGAGGAAATACTTCAACTTTGCGCTGTGGATCGCCGGATCGGCTTTCATCGTGGACGAAGCGGAGTCCAGCCCGGAGTCGTCACATGTCCTTCCGGATGCTCCTTCGGCGAAATCGCCGGCCGCGCCGTTTTCAAGCCCACCCGCCTCTGCTCACTGTAGGCCGCCGTGTGTGACGCTGTTCCGTTGTGAAAGCGAAACTACTTTGTTTGGCCTTCCAAAAATGGACACGACTAGAAATCAGTGGTTAAGTTGTATTTACAACACTGTTCCAGAACACTTCAACCCAAATATTCAGATGTGTGCAGCACATTTTATGGAGGACTGTTTCCTGATCCTGGTAGAGTAGACTACAATCCTGGCTGTTCTGACTCAAAGACTAAGTACGTTTTTTTATATTTAAAGAGTTATATTTTATATATTTAAAGCGAGTTTTTTGGGCAGTGTAGAGTAGGGCTTGTTGATTGTCATTTCTCCGATCACAAATGCAGACATGGTTTTATGTTTACGCGGCGCGATGCAATGCAACGCGTAAGAAGACAGTATAAGTCATTATAATCTACAATTATGTCCCCACTGGATGCAACGAACGCCTCGTTTATAATGGGTTTTCATGTTTTTGAATCATCGCTCCAGCCCAGTGTTGCCAACTTCTTTCAATAGAAAGTAGCTAAAGCCAGTTTGAAAAGTCGCTAAATGTCGCCAGATGACGTCATACGCGAATTAGCATATTCATGACGTCATCGCGTCTGTTGCCTTTTACATTTGTTTGTCTCTCTGTACTCACATTCTGTATTTTAATGCAGCCAAATTCTCAGTAAAATTGGTTTCATTTATATATATTACTGTTTCTGTTGTCAGACAACAGAATAAATATGAAATAGTGACTGAAATGCGGCCCTTTAAGACTACATAACCAGCTCTCCCTTCCAAGACGTTAATCTGCACAAAAATCCTGAAAAAGGTGTGCGTGCTGACCTCACGCCGCTGCGTCAGTACCAGCGATTACAGAAGCTGTGTCTCATCTCGAATCCTCTGGAGGTCGCATCCTCTGTAGGATGCATATACGAAGTGTCCTCAACCTAGAATTAAATGAGATGGCCTTCGTAGGACGGGCGGAAAAGGAAACAGGAAGTATCACGTTGCTATGCCAACACATTTAGAGCATTGTTGCGCTCTCACACTATTTAAATTAAGGAAAATTATTTCTAAATTTGGAAAGTAATTTGAAAAAAAAAAAATGCTTTTACTTGTTTTACTTTGTTCAATGTTTGAGGAGCTGCATCGTATGTACAGCAGACATCTGTTAGAGAAGAAAAAAAGGAGGAGGATATTAAAAACAAAGTTTATCCGTTTTTACCGAGGCGATTTAAGGTAAGTTGTAAACACCACATTTGCGCTTGCGCATCTGCCGGCGCAGGCATTTTTCAAATGAACAACGGTTGTTTACGGCGACGCAAAGAATTGTGGGTTATCTGTAGCAGCGAAGGATACACCTCATACATCCTCCAAATTCCTGTGAAAGAAGGTCGCACTGGAAGGTCGCATTCGGAGTGTCCTACTTGCTTTTCTGAAATGAGACAGCCTCAATGACGTATGCAGCCTTCGAATGCGACCTCCGGAGGGTGCAGCCTTCCAAATGAGACACAGCTCGCTAAGGTTTGTCCAAGAAGTCGCTAGATTTGTTGCTAGTCGCTTTTTGGGAAAAAAAGTCGCCAAGGGGTCTGACAAGTCACTAAATCTACACTGGCAACACTGCTCCGGCCGGACAGGGCATCATCACAATATAGTGAGGGGCGTAACATTTCCATCTCACGCTCGAGGTATTCGGCCAATCACAATGCATTGGATAGCTGGCCAATCAGAGCACGCCTTGCTTTTTCAGACCGATGAGCTTTGTAAAAATCTACGTGTTTCAGAAAGGCGGGGCATAGAGGAGAAATAATAATGTACAGTATGTGGAAAATAATGTGCTTTTTGAACCTTAAACCGCATAAGCACAATTCATTACACAAAATACTGTTCTTTTTAGCAGCATCATATGACCCCTTTAAGGCCACTTAATATAAAGTGGGTCCATAGTTTTTGTTAATATTTTGAATCAAAATTTCATTTTTATATTTAGTTTTCACTTTAAATTTTAAAGTTTTAGTAATTTTGTTGTATTTTTGTTATTTGAATAAGTTTTTATATGTCTGTATAGTTTTTATAAATGATTATTGTTAGTTTAATTAGTTTTAGCTATTTTAGCACTTCAAGTTAAACTAACCAAAAATGAGAAATGTTGCCTTGGCAACTAAATTTTATTATATTATATTTTATTTTAATTAACGCTAATTTTTCTTTAAGTAATCATTTTTTAACGGTTTTAGTTTTAAGTAACTATAATAACTGTACAGTAACTATAATAATTAGAAAAAATAATGATTTTGTGAATTCCTTTGAAATAAAAAATAACCCTAAGAATAAAAGTTTTTATTCGCTTCTAAAAATGGCGAAAGTCTTTTTACAATTAGGTTTAGGGCTTGGAATGCTTTGTGTGAATTAGCATATTTGATATGACACTGAAAAGCATGCTGGGCACTCTGTATATTCAGCTGACCTCCTCTCTGTTGGGGGCCTCAAGAGGCGCTGTTGCTGCCACAGCCAGGAGTTTAATTGGTGTGGTCGTATCACTGAAAACATCAGACACCTCCTGGGTCATTGCTTCCTGCATCTTAGCCTTGAGATCCTTAAAGGGAAAATATGATATGATGAGGTCATTTAAATTTACAGTCAAAAACAAAAAAAATAATTTTTGATGAAAACAGAATAGGGAAAAAAAATTGTGTAATGCAAATATTTTCCAGCAGAGGGTGGCATTTGCTTATATGTGACCCTGGACCACAAAACCAGTCTTAAATCGCTTGGGTATATTTTTAGCAATAGCCAAAAAAACATTGTATGGGTCAAAATTATCGATTTTTCTTTTATCATGTTCCATGAAGATAATTTGTAAATTTCCTACCGTAAATATATCAAAACGTAATTTTTGATTAGTAATATGCAGTGCTAAGAACTTCATTTGGACAACTTTAAAGGCTGCTACGCTACGCCTACGTCATCCTGTCAACCTGTGGAGACGTGCTGAAATCACGTTTGGTCTCGTACTGTATCGCGTACCTTGTCAGTGTCGTGCGCTTTGCTTGGCCATTTGTTGTGATAGACAGGAAAGTGTGTCCAGCTGAATTCAATTTGAGTTTTGTTAAACGAATAAAAAAGAAGCTTAGTTTGCTGCGGTCGTGTTAAGACCGAAGAGTGTAAAGACCATTGACTCTACCGTGAAGTATCGCTTTTTATTTCTCCTCTTTCCTACTACTTGTTTCACTTCTGTTTCAGTTTTTTATAACCATTTCTTACTATGTGTCAGTTGTTATTTTAGCATGTGTGTTTGGCTCAGTGTTCTTCTTTTTTAGGATTACTGATAAACTAATGTAGTTTGATTTGTATTAGTTATCTGTTTTAGTTACAGTTGTAGTAATGTTGTCATTTTATTAGTTTTTTATTATGTCTATATAGGCTTTTTATTAAGTTTTAGTTCTGTTTAATTTGAGTTATTTCAGTACTTCAACATACAAAATGGAAATGAAAAAATAATGTATTTATATATATGTACATGTATATGTATATGTGTGTGGCTGTACATACACATGTAAGTTAGTTGTTTTTTGGTGTTTGGCTTAGTGTTATGTTAGAATCATTATTATACTCATACCTTTTGTTCTTTTAATATTTTGAATTGTTTTTAGCTTGATTTTTTTGTTTTCATTTAAATGTTTAGTTTTGAAATATTGTTGTATGCATTTGTCATTTTTATTTAATTTCTTTTATTTTCTTAAATGTGTGTATATATATATATAGTATTTATAGAGTTTTAGCTTTTAGTTTTAATTACTTTTTCTTATTTGTAAGTCGCTTTGGATAAAAGCGTCTGCTAAATGACAAAGTAAAAGTAAAGTAAAAGTCATCCGCTGGAACGCCTCTCTCTCGTGACCGTGCGTGCGACAGTTAGCGGAAGCTAGAGATTACAGTTTATAAAGTTTTAAATATGCATATTTTTCTTACACAAACACATCGATTCACTTCAGAAGGAAGTGTGGAGTACTTTTTATGATGGATGGATGCACTTTATTTTGCTTCAAAATCTCAACCACCATTCACTGCCATTATAAAGCTTGGAAGAGCTTGGACATTTTTTTATGTAACTCCAATTGTATTCGTCTGAAAGAAGGATGTCATATACACCTAGGATTGCTTGAAGGTGAGTAAATCATGGGGTGATTTTAATTTTTGGGTGAATTATCCCTTTAAAGTTAATTAACAATGAATGGTAATTAAGTTAGCAAGATGACAAGGTCTGTGGTATCAAGATGCAATTTTATGATGTGATAGTATGTCCCAATACTGGTCTTGCCATACACTCGAAATTGTGGATTTTCCCCAAACTTTTAGTGCATAGTGTAAGCATGTGAACTGGGACAAGCCCTGGTACTAAACTGTGCAGCTCTGGTCTAGAGTTAATCCAAGACTAAGTTAACCTGAATGTAACATGACCTGCTGTGAATAGGACACGAAGCAGCTATTTATGGTTTGAAATATTTTAAGTATGAACATAAATACAACAGGGACAGAGGAAATAGCCATCTGTCACATCATATAAAGGTCCCGAGTCAAGTGGGTAGTTCCATTCGAATGGATAAGTCATTCAATATGCCAGTGTTATCCTTTGGGGGAAAAGTAATAGCCTCAGATGACCAGATGAGTATTTTACTACACTAATAACAGACACAGATATAATAACAGTTATTGATTCAATTCTAAATGTAAATGTTTTACCAAGCTGGTTTTTTTGTTTAAGGGGCAATGTTTTACCTCATTTTGCCACCCACCTACTCCATGATCATCCACTCCAGGGTTGTTGATCCAGTGCAAGGCCTGCTCCATTTTGCCGTCTAGTGTAACAGCAGCCTTGGCAGGTCTCATGTTGGCCACAGCACGGTTAGTTTTTGCCTGTAAGTTCTGCAAAGCTGTGCCAATCTGCTTGGCCAGCGCTCTAGCCTCAGGAGTATCTCCTTTACCCCTGTGGCACAAAAAAAGGGCAGAACATGAAATTTAACACAAAAAAATTATCACATTTATAACAAAATTACCATGAGGATAAGACAAGAAATAAATAAAAGAATCATTGAGACATTTCTGTGATGGCAAATCTACATTTCTTATTAAAACAAATATTTCTTTTTTTTTTATGTTGCAAACAGTTTAATATTTTTGTAAAAACGGTGATACATTTTTTTTTTAAAGATTATTTGACGAATAGAAAGTTCTAAGAACAGCATTTAGTTGAAACAGAAATCTTATAATAACATTATAATTGTCATTCCTGTCACTTTCGATTGATTTGAATACTTTCTTTCTAAAAAAAAACATTTAAGATAATATTGTAATTATAATAAAAATATTCTTATAATTTCATTATATTATGAAAGCTCTAAGAGTCACATCAGGCACATTATCCTGGTTACATAATCTGTCCTAACCATGAACATGATGCTGGTTTATCAAGTTAATATTTTTCCTCATGTGCTGATCAAAGACACAACATTATCTAAACATGACAGACTGGCATGACTGATATCAAGCTTCAAACCATCTGTCCTTTGAAAGTGGAAAGAACACTTTGAATCTTCCTGTTAATTAAAGGACTCTAACCATATGTACTGTAGGTCTATAATTACATTTTACGAAGTTCAACCAGTCTCGCAGTGAGTCCTGCGACCTCACTGATGGAGCGCAGAATGTCGTCTCTCTCTTTAGGGTTTTCACACAGGTCAGCGATGCGCTTGGCCTCTGCCAGAAGAGCACGGATGTTCTCTTCCCCCTCCGGACCACCGTTAGGATCAGCCAGCCAGCTCTGTACAGAAACAACCATTCACACAACAAGTTCCGTTACAAATGATATTACTGTCTTAATCCTTTCATACTTAAATGTGAATATTAATGTGTTTGTTTATTTAATATTTTATTTGCCATTTTAAAAGTAAAATAGTGTTTTTTTATTTTATTTTATCAGTAAATGGTGTGTTTTTAATTTATTTTGCATCGCTAGAACTATGCTTACTAGTTAGTTAGCACTATCTTCAAAAGTAAGCTCTTCTGTTCCCTTATTATCAGAACAAACATACTAGACTGACACTTGTCAACATTTCCGGTTTTGAATTTGAAGGGATATTTATAGTCATATTGTCATTCAGCATAAGGTTATATAATGTTATATAATCATATAGTTTGCTGTCATCTGAACTCATCTGTGGTTTTCTGTCACAGCACTGACAGCACAAGGATTCTTTCTGTTTTTCTATTATACACCCTTTAAATACTTATGAGTCACAGCACATCTCCACTAAATAACATCAGACCAGACAGATTTATGTAACATCTCTTTAAATGAGGACATGTCTGTAATTAAGAGGAACCATTTTAAGTACCCCACACGTCCTCTGGGATGCAAATACAATCTCTTCAAATCTGTAAATAAAGTAAAAATGAACAATATTATAAAATCTTAACAATAGACTGAAATAAAAATATAACTTTTAGGGAAAACGCTTCACATATCTTTTGTTGTTGACATCAATGGCCAGTTGTAAAGAGACAGTTGTTTATATTGGTATGATTGGGTATAACTTTGGTACTTTGTTGCCTTGTCAATTGAGTCTCCAAGCAAAACCAACTGAGCACCACTCAAGAAAGACTGAACACGCCAATCCACTAAGGAAACATGCTTCAAGACTGACCTGGGCCGTGTCGATCCTCTTGGCGATGGCTTGTTTGGCATTGGTCAGGGCTTCCAGCTTTCGAGCAGCATTCTCCACTTTCCCCACCAGAATATCCAAACCCTGGCCCACCTGCTGAGCTTTCTGCATACCCATAGGGGTGGCACCCTGACCTCTGAAGAAACAGTATAATATAATATCTCTATCTAATAGTCTCTCCAATGAAGTCAGAGCCCAGTGTCTGATCTTTCACTTTCACTCCAGCTTTCAACATCCCTGACATATGGACCCAAACTGTACCACACCATTCCTTCCTTCTCCTGTACTCAGCAGTCAGGGATAAACAATCCCTGGAGAATTAGACCACTAACAAACAACGTCTAAACTGTGTTTATTGAAAAACCTGACACACTTTCTCGTGTTGTAAATTAGAAGCAGTTACAGCCCCTGAGAAACATCACGCAGGGTTAATGCTTTGTATAAATGGTGATGAATATCATTATGAACGGCACACAGCTGCATTAATGCATAATTCAGCTCACGCGAGCGCCACAGGAACATGTGGTGGCATTTGGCTCTCAGTGTGAAATGCTGAACTGAGGAATCTCGTAGTCGGTTGAATCAGCAGTATAATGGGCTTTGATTATAATTCTACCTTTTCTCCGGGTGCACCTGAAGGGGGCATACCTGGCGCGCACATCTGACACCTGATCCGTCATCTGGCCCAAGGTCTTGGCCGTTCCCAGGATCTCTCGTCTTTCTTTCCCCGCACAAAGCTCACCCACTTTTCCTGCTTCATCCAGTATCTGATGCAGCGCATGCTCTCCCGGATCTCCTGTACAAGAACGTCCAGAGCAGGTGTCACAGACATAGTGCTAGGCCACTACACACATAATCCATTTCAAATGATGCACATTACACAAATATTATGTACATAAAAAATATACAAATTACATATTAGTACCTTTTGAAAGGGTACCACCCCAGTGACAGCTTTTGGACCTTTGTAAGTTTGGAGTCTATAAGTTTGTTTTCTTAATAAGAAATTAATACTTTTATTCAGTAAGAATGCATTAAATTGTACACTGAATTGTAAAAATAACAGTGAAGATATTTATAATGTTCCAAACGATTTAGATTTCAAATAAATGCTGTTCTTTTAACTTTCTATTCATCAAAGAATCCTGATTAAATCCTGTTTTTTTTAGCACCAAATGAGCATAAAAGAATGATTTCTGAAGGATCATGTGAGAGTGATGACTGGAGTAATGACTGCTAAGAATTGAGCTTTGACATCACAGGAATCATCAAAAAACATTTTAAAATCATACTGACCCCAAACTTTTGATCAGTAGTGTATTCCATACAGGACTAGTTACAGGGATCATATTATTGTTCCCCAAAAATTAGGGAATTATTTTAATTATTAATCATTTAATGATTTTCTTTTTTAATTATTATTAAATTAATTTAATTTTTTCCCTAATAATATTGTAATCTCAAAAACATGCATAATTCGTTTTTTCATTACCCCTTTTTTCCCACTGTATAATCAATCTCTCTGACCTGTATAATCAAATGACTCCATTGTACATGCTCCCTTAGCATGTGAAATGAGATACAGGTCCAAATAGACATCATTAATGCATACATTTTAGCGATCGTGTGCATGTGCTCAAATCTGAAAGTTGCAAAACAATTTGTAATTTCTGCAGCATAGTTTCAATAAATGGTCTTATTTTACTTTAGAAGTTTTGACTGAAAGTCACAGTGTTTCTAGCACAAAAAGCTGAAAAATCACAATGCGCTAATGGATGTTATGTTACCTGGTAGACCGCTAGGGTCCCTCAGCCAGCCTTTAGCCTGACCCATCTTTGACTCGATCAATGCTAGCGCTCTCCTCATGGCCTCTGTGTCCTTCAGAGAGAAAGAGTGTGTTAGTCAGTAATGTCTGTCATATTGGCCCACAGGGCAGGATGTCATAGCATGGAACTGAGTGGTTACAGCTTTTTGTTGCAGTTGCAGTTTATGTGCTCATATGAAAGAGTAGATGCTGAAGGGAGGGTCTCTGCACCTCTTTCCCTCTGACGGGCAGGAGGAGCCTCTGCCTCTCTCAATCACACACACAAAGTGCGAGAGCGGCCCATATAATCACCACGCACACATTTGAAGAAAAGCCCGTCTGGTTCGGTAACTCAGCCGTGCGTATGGCACTCCTCTCTACTGCAGTCTAAAGCAATAGTCATCTGCACAGGCAATGCATTCATATCAAGAGCACAACACTGAAAGACAAATGAAGGGCATGGGTGTGAAATTAGGTTCAGGACAAGTATCAAGGTCATGCCTTCAATATTGATGCCTCAAAATATTAAGGGTTATTGAGGAAATGCGTGCTATGAATTTTCTAAGCAATCAGACTTATAACTTTTGCTTGGTGGCAATTATTAAAGGGGTCATATGATGCTATTTTAAAGATCATTATTTTGTGTATTTGGTGTAACAGAATATGTTGACATGCTTTAATGTTCAAAAAACACATTATTTTTCAAATACTGTACATTATTGTAGGTCCTCTATGCCCCGCCTCTCTCAAACACGTTGACTTTAATACCCTAACAAAACCTGAGCATCCATTGATAACACCTTAGCAATTGAAAACATGCGTAATGCATTATTTTACAAAGTTTTAAATAAAACAAAGATTACTGGAGTAGGTTAAAAAACTTTTACTTCTTGAATTTAAATTTAATGTGTTACTTGCAAAGTTATTATAGTTAACTAAAACTAAAACCATAACAATTACGTTATGAACAAAATAAATAAATAAATAAATAAATAAATAAAACCATAACCCTAATGTTATTTGAAATCAAATTTAAAAAGAAAAAAAGAAAAACATAATTTTGGCTAGTTGCCAACATTTCTCATTTTATAATTTCACAATAACTTGATGTACTAAAATAAAAAAATAAAAAAAAATAAAAAAGTAAAAATTTATAGAAACTATACAGACATATACACTACTAAAAATGACAAAAACACACAGCAAAGTTACTAAAACTTTAAAATAAAAATGAAAAATATAAAAATTTAAATGATTAAAAATATTAATAAAACTAAAAATGTTTTCAGTGTACTTCCGCCATATTTGCATCTTTATATCTTTTGACTTGTGGCAGTGTTTTGAGGCCCCACGTGGGGCCCCGCTGGCCCCTGAGGGTCTCAGTCTTTCTACTAATATATCATTAAGACATTCTTTTGACTTGGTGCAGCACACATTCTGGCCACAAGTTTTGTGGCAAGCACCACTCAAGATACTGATCTGAAAATCTACAGATCTAGTTTTGCTTTGTTGTCTTTAATTCAACAAGACAAGACAATAATGGACCTTTAAAAAGACTTAGAATTGTGCTTGTGGCCTTTCCAGCAGGAGACACTCTGGCAGCTGAAGCAGCAGTTTCTGGCAGGAAATTAACCCTTCACACCTGCGCATGCTGTCTATTACACTCCATCTCACCGGTAAAATACTGTATATTACAATTTCTCTAAAATATGCAGCTAGATTCATGTCAGCCAGCTTTTATAAATCCATATAAAAAAGCCTGAATATAGTTTGTGGTTATCCTGAAGCAGAATTGAAGCACAAGTATAACCGATGAGTCTTCTCTCAGCTAAAACGAATTATCCACCCAATCCATTTCCTTTGCCTGCTTTGCCTGCCTGCTATCCAGTAACTGCTGCTTTCAAGCCAACCGTTCAGCATCTAGCAAGACAGATCACATTATTTCTAAGTTGATGTGTCATTTCCTATTTGTGTGCATTATTGGATAGATTCAGCTCATGGTTGGGTTTCATTCGGGTTTTTATAGTTCTTTTTACTTCAGATATTATTGCAGAAAAAAACAATTCAATGTAGTAAATGCATTTCAAATGTTTAGGGTCAGTCAGATTTTTTTACTTCTTTTTTCAATCATTTTTACTTTTAACTTTTACTTAGGAAGGATCCAAAAGTGACTGTAAAGACTTTTACAATTTTACAGACGATTTATATTTCAAATAAATGCTGTTGAACTTTCTATTCATAAAAGAATCCTGAAAAATGTTTCTCAGTTTCCTCACAAACAAGAACAACAGTTTTCAACATTGATAATGATAAGAAATGTTTCTTGAGCACCAAATCAGCATATTAGAATGATATCTGAAGGATCATGTGACACTGAAGACTGGAGTAATGACTGCTGAAAATTCAGCTTTGCCATCACAGAAATGCATTACAATTTATGCTGTATTTTTTAAATAAAAATTCACAATATTACTGTACAATATTTACTGTATTTTTGATCAAATAAATGTAGCCATTAACAGAGACTACTTATAAAAACAAAAAAACAACCCCAAACTGACCGTTAGTGTATAGAAAAAATTTACATTATATGTGACCCTGGACCACAAAACCAGTCATAAGGGTCAATTTCTCGAAATTGAGATTTATGCATCATCTAAAAGCTGAATACATAAGCTTTCCATTGATGTATGGTTTGTTAGGACAGGACAATATTTGGCCGAGATACAGCTATTCTGGAAAATCCGGAATTTGAGGGTGCAAAAAAATCTAAATATTGAGAAAATCGCCTTTAAATTTGTCCAAATGAAGTTATTAGCAATGCAGATTACTAATCAAAAATTAAGTTTTAATATATTTACAGTAGGAAAATTACAAAATATCTTCATGGAACATGATCTTTACTTAATATCCTAATGATTTTTGGCATAAAAGAAAAATCTATAATTTTGACATATACAGTGTATTTTTGGCTATTGCTACAAATATACCCCAGCGACTAAAGACTGGTTTTGTGGTCCAGGGTCACATATATTTACATGTAAAATGTATAAAAATGAACCTAATTCTTGCTTTAGAATTTAATGTTGCATTAGTATTTCACATACTGTATAACAAGCAAAGAGTTCAGAAATAGGCCAGGACGTCTAAACCTGATCAATATTTCATGATGGAGTCAGACGGCCTGTTTGAACAATCTCCACTTGAATATGCATTCTGCTTATGTGCTTGATCTCATGACGGATATCTCAAGCTGTGGAGAATTACAATATGGAAGTAGACTGTTGCTGAGTTACAATGATGAACTTACTCTTCAAGAATAAGACACTGGAAAGCTGAAACATTATTAAGCTGGCTGACAACATCTGTCTCCCTTTAGCTAACAGAGTAAATAATGTCAAGAAAGATTTGGGCCAACTGTACTAAGGTTATTGGCTGACAAAAGCTTCGAAATTGTTATATAGAGAATTTCAAATAAATGCAAAATTTATATTACTGAATTAGGAAAGAAGTGAAAGTAATTTTCTGATTACGGTTTTGAGTGAAACAATAAATGAATCTATGCATTGGATTTTTCTTCCATAATTCATTCCCCGCAAATGGACTTTGTGTTGTGTGAATGAGGGAGCTGAAGAGCAATAACTACGTCAATCCATCTTTCATGTTGTCAGTCATAAGGCACAAGGGAGCCCAGAGTCAGAATTGAGTATCAATTCAATTTTGCCTTAAGACAAAAGCAAGTAGGTCCAATGCTAAATGTATGCTACATTCAAAAGATTGAAAATGTACTGCATCAGAATGATTAGTAGATTAGCTAACCATTTATCACCAAATGGTCTCTGTATATCTCAGATATGTATTTTCTTACAAAGGAAATTTAGGCTCACGCAAAATCAAAGTTTTGATATGCTATACTCCTAAAAAAACAGATGAACTCTTAGTACATGCAAATTAGTACATTTAAAATGTACATTATTTCTTTTCAGGGAGAATGAACAAAAATATTGATTATTCTTCTTGCACTCAGAGGCGTATAAAAAAAATGTGGTCCATTAAAATCCATTTTTGGTCCATTAAAATGGGCCGTTGTCTGATGAAGAGCCACATGGCTTGAAACATAACTTTTTGTGAGAACTTGCTATAAATATTTTTTCTACTTTTGGAGCTATGCTGTGCCAACTTGTTTTCTTCCTAGCTTGTTATTTTTTGTAATTGAGCACCCACACTGCACTTCTTTGCCTGCTAGATGTGCATACTTTTTTGTTACATTTTTGGTGACCATTAAAATCCTCTCAAAAATGTTACTTTAACATGAAAATCACATTCCTCCAACTAGCAATAGCCAGTGCCTCGTGACTAAACTAGGTCTGCTCTAATATGGCAAAAATCATAATCACGATTATTTTGGTCAATATTGTAATCATGATTTTTTAACACGATTATGAGTGGGCCACATGACCAAAATTTTATACGAGTGATTCATTTAAAGATAGCGATATATATCAAATATATATTTTCTGTAAATGAGGTTGCTATGACATGTATTTACATAATCGTTGGAGGTCGAAATCAAAACTGTATTTCAATTAATTGCACAGCTCAAAAATTAACCACTTGAAATTGCTAAACTAAAAGGTAAAATATAGGCTATTGGCTATTTTAATAAAAAGAGGTCCAATATATCCCACTGTAATTTCCTATTTTAACAGGAAATACGTAAACACGAAAGCAAACTGCAATCGTCAAGCCACTTCATTGGGTCTTTAAAAGTGGGAATAGCTGTGTATCAGGAGTGTCCAAATGAGGGATGAAGTGAGACTGAAGTAAATATGGAAGTGGAGGGTGAGTGATGGCACAGTGTCATTCTACGACACATCTGAAAACAAACCCTCTAATTGCTATTTATTGTTTTGTTTTGGTACTGTGTTTCTGCTGTATACAGGGATAAAGCATATAAAAATGGCAAGCCAGGCTGAGGAAAAAAAGGCTTCTATCAAACATCATGCAGGAAAAAAACAAGAATGAATATACTAACACACACACATACTGTTAGCAACACAATGATCTGGCATGCAGTTTGTCGCATTACAGAGCAGGAGAGAGGAGAGCTTACCTTCTATAGGAAAGGAAAAAATGGAAGAACACAGAAAAGAAAGAGCAAAAAGAAAGAGGCATTTTTACAGAGTTATACCAGGGCAAACAGAAAAACAGAGGTGACAGCAAAGTAAATGAAAGCTTAGGAAACTGATTTTCAGAGTAGAGTGATTTCTTATGGAAATATTTAATATGCATGCTCAGCAAGCAGGGTGTCATCAGTCAGCGAGGGATCAAATGATTCAGTAGGCTTCATGAAATATTGAAACGCAGATCATTAATCTTACTGTTAAACACTGATGCCATGTGTACAGTATATGGTGATATTTTTCCACCTATGCTGGTTATCAGGCCTGTGTTTTTATATCATATAGTCAGTGAATTCTGAGCCTGACTGTGAACAGTGTTGGGAAATGGAACAGATTATTACATTAGCAGGAAGGGAGTGTCACATTCATTCAGGGAGAAAAACAAAGATACACCAAGGGGTCTCAATAGAGCGCAGCAGTGACTGCCCACTTTTGAAGTGGCCATGTATTATTTCTGTCAATTTATTATATTCATATAAAAACGATGCATTAAGAGCCTGGAGGCGAAAACTTTTTGATTTGAAGATCAGGGTAAATTTATTAAACTTATTTTGTCTTCGGTGAAACATGTAAGTATCTTCTGTAGCTTCTGAAGGGCAGTACTAAATGGAAAAAAAAAAGATATTTAGGTAAAATAAGGAAAATGTACACATTCATTCAAGTCAAAAGTTTACACCCCAGGCTCTTAATGCATGGTTTTTCCTTCTGGAGCATCAGTGAACGTTTGAACCTTCTGTAATAGTTGCGTATGAGTCCCTCAGTTGTCTTCAGTGTGAAAAGATGTATCTCAAAATCATACAGTCATTGTTGGAAAGGGTGCAAATATGCAAAATATGCTGGAAACCAAAGAATTTGTGGGACCTGATGGATTTTTCTGAAGAACAGTGGGCAGTTTAACTGTTCAGGACAAACAAGGGACTCGTGAACAACTATCACAAAACAAAACGAAAAACAGCTGTGGGTCATCCAGGTAACAACACAGTATTAGGAATCAAGCATATATGTAAACTTTTTAACGGGTCATTTTTATAAATTCAGCTATTATTTTCTCTTGTAGACTATTTGTAAACGTCTTTTATGTGAAATATCTTATTCAAGTCAGTACTAAATAAAAAAATAACACGCATTTTGTATGATCCCTCTTATTTTGGTAAAATAAAAAAATGTTGTGCATATATATATATATATATATATATATATATACACTCACAAATAGTTTGCCACTAGGGAGACTGACTCGGCTACATCATTTGCAATGCTTTCGAAGTAGGTGATCAACGCCAAGATATTTTGCTTCAGTGTGAAAAGATGTATCTCAAAATCATACAGTCATTGTTGGAAAGGGTGCAAATATGCAAAATATGCTGGAAACCAAAGAATTTGTGGGACCTGATGGATTTTTCTGAAGAACAGTGGGCAGTTTAACTGTTCAGGACAAACAAGGGACTCGTGAACAACTATCACAAAACAAAACGAAAAACAGCTGTGGGTCATCCAGGTAACAACACAGTATTAGGAATCAAGCATATATGTAAACTTTTTAACGGGTCATTTTTATAAATTCAGCTATTATTTTCTCTTGTAGACTATTTGTAAACGTCTTTTATGTGAAATATCTTATTCAAGTCAGTACTAAATAAAAAAATAACACGCATTTTGTATGATCCCTCTTATTTTGGTAAAATAAAAAAATGTTGTGCATATATATAT
The DNA here is from genome assembly GCF_001515645.1 of Sinocyclocheilus grahami. Classification (NCBI taxonomy): domain Eukaryota; kingdom Metazoa; phylum Chordata; class Actinopteri; order Cypriniformes; family Cyprinidae; genus Sinocyclocheilus; species Sinocyclocheilus grahami. The sequence goes on from NW_015505860.1 coordinate 62,922, forward strand.
ATATATATATATATATACACTCACAAATAGTTTGCCACTAGGGAGACTGACTCGGCTACATCATTTGCAATGCTTTCGAAGTAGGTGATCAACGCCAAGATATTTTGCCACCATTACTATTTCCGCAATATCCAGTAGCCCCTCACTGCAGAACACAAGATCCAGGGGGTGTGGTTGGATCCACATCTAGGGGGTGGAGATTGGTAGGTTTAGGGGTGGAGATGGGTGGGTTTAGGGATTAGGGGGTGGAGACGGGTAGGTTTAGGTGTATGTAAGGTGGGAGGAGTTGGATCTGAATCCAACCATGCCCCCTGGATCTTGTGTTCTGCAGTAAGGACCATCTCACAATATCAGTGACTTTACAGATTTTTATTTTGTTTTTTTTTATTAAAATGTAAAAATCACACCGAAAGATTGACACATTATCCCTAAAAGTAAATTTCTCTATGGAAGAAATGTATGAGATTTTGACTTCTCTCTACCACTGCCACTGACACGTCTTTTGTAAACACAGTACAATAACTTTATTTATTTATTTATATAAAATGTATTTATTTGTAACTTGCCCAGGGACTGCAAGACATTAGTTGTCTAACCCAGGGAAGCCAACATAGCTTACTGTAACTGTTTAAGGTGGGGTTTTAGAAAGGAGTCTATGTATGTATGTATGTACATGATAAAGCTCATACTTTGTTGGCCCAGGCATCCTCGTCCCATGAAGTGAGTTGCAGCACTCTGATTATCTCATTGATTTCAGCGCTCATCTTCTCAAACGTGTAGTTTCTGTTCTTCAAGGCCTCCTCCACACCATGACTCTTGGTGCACTTGGTTGTCACAAAGATTTTAATGGCTGATGGGTATCAAAAAACAATTTTGTTAGTCCTCCCTTTCATGGGCTATCTAAAACCGTTGTACAGATAAAGATGAGAGTGTGGTTTATATCTGATGTGTCCAAAAATCAAGCAACTAATTATCACCATATGAGTAGACAAATTTGCAAACATCGGCATTAAAAGCCTTTCTGCATGTGCAGATGAGCTGCCATCAACCTGGCTATTTATTGCTGAGCCAACAGCAGAAAGCCAACTGGATGAAGGGAAAAATCTATCCCTCCCCGCAAGACGGTTAAATGGCTCCAATTATCAGTGTTGCCATATCAACGAGCTGGCACACAAAGACCACACACACACACACACACACACACACACACAGCAGTTCGCTGTCTCTCACCTGATATAAGCACAGGCAGCAGTTCCTTCACTGTGTTCATGGAGGTGACCAGCATCACACGGTGCTCCTGGTGTGTCAGCTCCTGTTGCCTCTCGTCAATCATCTTTGCCATTTTTGTCATGCCTAACAAATTCATACATCAATACAGTGATGATGTAGAGGTCAAAAATAGATGTTCATTTTGTGATTTGCCAAAGATTACATTTAACAGTGTAATTATATTAGATTTTTAAAGATTAACTTTAAGTGAGCATGATGACAACAAGGGTAATCTATGTAAAAATAAGCATGAACAATTAAACATCCAAGTCGATACATGTATATCCAGTATCAAAATCAAAAAATATACAGTGTTCAAATGTTTGGGGTCGGTAAGATTTTTAAATGTCTTTGAAAAACGTCTCTTATGCTCACTTAGGCTGCATTTATTTGATAAAAAAAAAAACACAATCATATTGTGAAATATTATTACAACTTAAAATAACTGTTTTACATTTTATTATATTTTAAAATGTAATTCACCCCTGTGATGGCAAAGCTGAATTTTCAGCAGCCATTTCTTATTATTATCATCAATCAGTGTTGAAGACAGTTGTGCTGCTGATAGGATTAGTTCACTCCAGAATTAAAATTTCTTGATAATTTACTCACTCCCATATCATCCAATATGTTTATGTCTTTCTTTCTTCAGTCCAAAAGAAATTAAGGTTTTTTAGGAAAACATTCCAGGATTTGTCTCCATATAGTGGACAGTGGGGATCAACAGGCTGAAGGTCCAAATTGCAGTTTTAAAGGGGTCATATGATGCTGCTAAAAATAACATTATTTTGTGTATTTAGTGTGATGAAATGCGTTTATGCGGTTTAAAGTAAAAAAAAACACATTATTTTCCACATACTGTACATTATTGTTTCTCCTCTATGCCTCGCCTTTTTGAAACGTGTCGATTTTTACAAAGCTCATCGGTCTGAAAAAGCGAGGTGTGCTGTGTTTGGCCAGCTATCCAATGCGTTGTGATTGGCCGAATACCTCAAGCATGAGACGGAAATGTTACGCCCCTCACATACTGTTGATGCCGTGTCCCGGCCGGAGCGACGAGACAAAAACATTAAAACCCATTACAAACGAGGCATTTGTTGCATCCAGTGGGGACATAATTACTGATTATAATGACTTATACTGTCTTTTTATGCGTTGCGTTGCATTGCATTGCATTGCGCCGCGTAAACATAACATAACATAACCCAAAACTCACGTTTGAATCATCAGTGGCAAATCCTTTAAATGAAAACGTACTTACGTGAGTCAGAACTGCCGGCATTTTAGTCTAACATTACTCTCCCAGGATCAGTAAACAGTCCTCCATAAAATGCACTGCACACATCTGGATATTTGGGTTAAACTGTTCTGGAACAGTGTTGTAAATACAACTTAACCACTGATTTGTAGTCATGTCCTCTTTTGGAAGACCAAACACAGTAGTTTCACTTTCACAACGAAGCACACAGCGTCTTCACGACATGGCTGCAGCGTCAACAATACTACAGCGAGAATAAAAGTTACGCCTTCTTTCTTTGCGTGAACATTTGGGCGGTGTTATGCAAATCTTCCCACATAGTGAGGTAGATATGTGGGGGCGTGTTAGAACGAGCCGTTTTAGGTAGGTGTGGCTGACTCTGAACTTTTATAAAGAATATCTCTTCGGATTTGAGACTTTAGTCTTTGCAACTTTACAGATCTTCTTTATGCACCAAGAGCTTGTAACACTCCAAAGAGAAAGGAAAAATTGAAATCGCATCATATGACCCCTTTAATGCAGCTTCAAAGGGCTCCACACGATCCCAGCCGAGGAATAAGGGTCTTATCCAGTGAAATGATCGGTCGAAACGGTAGAAAATGACAGATCGTTTCACTGGATAAGACCCTTATTCCTCGGCTGGGATCATGTGAAGCCCTTTGAAGCTGCATTGAAACTACAATTTGGACCTTCAGCCCGCTGATCCCCATGGAAGTCCAGTATATGGAGAAAAATCCTGGAATGTTTTCCTCCAAAACCTTAATTTCTTTTTGACTGAAGAAAGAAAGACAGACATTTTGGATGAAACATGGGTGAGTAAATTATCAGGAAATTTTAATTTAAGTGAGGAAAACAAACAACATACCACCTAATAAAAACAGTTGAAGAGGAGATATATAACAAATAAACAGTTTTTCATGGTCATACCATCATTCAAAGAGAGTAATCTTTAAAAAAACAAAAAAAGTAACAAAAGCATCTGAAAATAATAATTCAACCATAATAACAATGGATTCCATTCATGCAAAAAGTCTCTGCCAACTGTCCACTTGCATGAGCCAGATGTCAACAGTGTCAACTTTAAATTCAAATCAGAAATAAATGAAACCTCTTCAAAAGGAAGTAACAGAGAAATAAAACAAATTATCAAATGTACCTGGTCCGAGGTTTTTAGTATAAGTGATCAAGTCCTCCATGGTTTCCACAACCTCTGCAACGGTCAGGTACTCCAGAATCCCTTTACACACCCGGATAATTTTACGCACCTTAAGAAGATACAAAAATACGAATTTTATCAGTATTTCCAGGGAATCAAACCTTTACATTGCTAGTGCCATGCTCTACCATTTGGGCTACAGGGATCCCAGTGGACTAATGTTTTATTTTGCAGGTCTCTGCCACAAACAGACAGACCCTCAAGATATAGTACCATAACATCATGCTTACTCAGTGCCCTGTGAACAACACAGCTCCTTGAGAAAGATGATAGCACACGGCATCATAGTATGGTAAGGGGCATAACATTTCCGTCACACACTTGAGCTATTCGGCCAATCACAACACACTGGATAGCTGGCCAATCAGAGCACACCTCGCTTTTCAGATCGATGAGCTTTGTAAAAATCGACGCGTTTCAGAAAGGCGGGGCATAGAGGAGCAACAATAATGTACAGTATGTGGAAAATAATGTTTTTTGAACCTTAAACCGCATAAACATTTCATTACACCAAATACACAAAATAATGTTCTTTTTAGCAGCATCATATGACCCCTTTAATAAAGCTCAGAGTTAGCTTTCAGCACAAACCGATGATCTAATATCTTGCCGGTAGATGAACATGCACACCACACAAACTGTGCTCTCTTGGAAATGTTTCTTTTTATTATACATAATAGAATAGGGTTTTTTATTATTATTGTATAATAGTAAGGCAGTCATTGGCACTAAATATGCATATGTTCTCACTCGTTAAAAGGAGCATTTTTGGTTTTAATACAAGCTCGTTTACACTGTGCTGCTGGGTTCATATCTGGTCTTGTGATGAGAAATCTTGTGACCCGCAGAAGCAGAAACTTCAAAAGTAACTCCCACTGATAGAAGACACATTGTGTGCAAGGTGGCTCACTCAGATCATGTGCTCACAGGATATGTGGAGCACGGCACATTAAAACCACAAGTTACAATGCATGATAAGGCACTATGTGTTTAATATCGTTAGGCCAGAAGAAAAGCCTTTTTTTGTAAAGATCCAAAGAATTCAAAGAACTGATTATTATTCAGCAGAAAGACAGAAATATTTTACAAATCCAATTTGTTTAATTCAATTTCAGACTATATGAGTATTTTACACAGGATCTTTCACGTGTCTAATGAGGTTCAAAAAGAAAGCCCACATGCAATATTCACATCCAACTGTCAAATAATCAACAGTACATAAATCACTCTTCACAAGGAAATTGCTTGGTTAAGATAACAATCTTGCTTTCAGTCAAAACCCTCTTTCAAAATGTAATATGACATTTCCCAGAGAAAAAGGTATGATATCTAATCTCATCAATGTACACACACAAAAAAAAATGTTAGGTTTGTCAGTTTCACAAAGCAGGGCTTTGGTGGAGAATATATTGTGTCACTGTCGACTGCCAGTTTCACATTAATAGCAAAGCATCTGAAAAATTGCCAAATTTTAAATAAAAAAAGATTACTGTGCACTTTACAATCACACATCGCCATCCAAACAGCACTAAATTTGAAAGTGAATATAAAAATGCCATGAAATGGTCGGGAGTTAAAAGAGGAATACCAAAGAGTAATATTTAAAACACTTCGCTTTTAATATTTATTTAAAACATTATGTCTTTCTATCACTGTGATCTATTTGTTCACAAAGCCAAGAAAATAAGGTTTTATTGTATGATTCCGAGTTTAATGTCAGTAAATGACTTCTGCAGGTGTACAATACTATTCAAAGGTTTGGGGTCAGTACGTTTTTTCAAAGAAATTCCTTATGCTCAACAAGGCTGCATTTATTTGATCAAAAATACAGTAAAAACAGTAATTTTGTGAAATATTTTTACAATTTAAAACAACTGTTTTCTATTTTAATAAAATATTTTTTTCTGCAATGCAAAGCTGAATTTTCAGCAGCCATTACTACAATTTTCAGTGTCACATGACTCTGATTTGCTGCTCAATAAACATTTTTTATTACTATTAATGCTGAAAACAGTTGCGGTGATTAATATTTTTGATGAGACCATAATAAATTTTTTCGTGATTCTTAGATGAATAGAAACAATGGAATAGCTTTTATTTGAAACAGCAATCTTTTGTAACATATACATTATAAATATCTTTACTGTCACTTTTGGTCAATTCAGTGCATTCTCGCTGAATACTGAGTTTCTTTTGAATGTGTATTAGGATTAGGCTACACTGTAAAAGACATGAACAAAACAAATCATTAATCTCAAATATTTTTATTAAAACATTAATCATCATCCTTGACTAGGGTTGCAAAAAGGTGGAAAATTTCCAGTAAATTTCAGAAATATTCCAGAAATTTTGGAAAGTTTCCGGAAATTTTCCACCCCTTTGCAACCCTATCCTTGACTTCATCATCAAGACAGTCCCCATTCCCATTCATACCTCTGCCTCGTCAAAGGTCAGAAGCAGGTCGGAAGTGCCTGACAAGATGCCCCGCGAGCCATCAATGAGGTAATCACGGGCCGGGACAGAGTAGGGGTCTGTCCTCAGCATATGAGCTGCTTCCACCAGCTTTGCACAGGCATTCTCCACCCTGAGAAACAAACAAAAAAAAACTAATATGAATATCCTAGTATAGATAGATAGATAGATAAGTCATACTGTATGAATCTATACAAATCTGTAATGGCTTGCACTATTAAAATGTTCAATACTAAATAAATGCAATATTCAGTGCAAAAAGAAAAACTATGCATTTGACTCAAATAGGAGGTGACATTACTAATTGATTTAATTGCAATTAAATCAATGGCCCACTAAATTACAAATCAAGATAATCTAAACACTTAATTCCCAGAAATGAGAACAGTAGGGTGACCATACGTGCCATTTTCCCAGGAAGCGTCCTGGCCAGGATTTCTATATTGCCTAAAATATCTAGGTTTTGGCTTTGTTTGCGTGTGCAGACCGATCGGTGTATGACATCAAAATACCTCGAGAGCATTTTGAAAGCATAAGGAACCGTCTGTATGGTATTTTGATGCGTCCTGGGAAAATGGCACGTATGGTCACCCTA